>NW_013780899.1:0-682 GCF_000517525.1 Limulus polyphemus
TTGTTGTTTTTTGTATTTTTAACTCGTTATATAAAAGGTTATTCGTTGCTGGCAGAATTTACTTTTTATCATTACTATAGTGATATAATTATTATAGATTATAATGACTCACAATAGTGTTTAAAATTAAACTAGTCTAGTTTACATATCACGAAAACACAGGCTTATATATCCGTAAAATTGCCAGAGTGCTGAAAATGCTGCATTGCCTAGAATATCCAAGTACTTCTAGACAGTACGACGATCTTCGACGGCAACCGCTGAACCAAGTCCATAATGGCAAAAATTCACCCATATCATAACAGAGCCAATAGATTCGTTACATCCAATACCACTCAATCGATGTCGTAGCGTTCACGTGACTGTCGCTACACTCACACTTACACATCGGACATGAATACCACAAATCAACTTAAGGTGCTCCATATAATTGTTATTCACATGACCAGGGCCCATGTTCGGCGTTTAATTCCTCACCATGCCGTGATTTGTTGATCGACGTGATAACTTAACTTCCAAGTATTTTTTTCTTAATTTTTTCTCCATCTATTGAGAGATAACTGAACTTCAAAGTATTTTTCCTTATTATTTGTTTCTCATCTATTGAGAGATAACTGAACTTCGAAGCATTTTTTTCTTAATTTTTTTCTCCATCTATTGAGAGATAATTGAACTTCCAAGT
>NW_013780900.1:0-1202 GCF_000517525.1 Limulus polyphemus
CACACTAATATAACATCTTATGTTGACACCAATAGAACATTTAACATCGTCCTAACACACTAATATAACATCTTATGTTGCCACCAATAGAACATTTAACGTTGCCCTAACACACTAATATAACATCTTATGTTGCCACCAATAGAACATTTAACATTGTCCTAACACACCATTAGAGCATTTAACGTTGTCCTAACACACCTATAGAACATTTAACGTTGTCCTAACACACCTACAGAACATTTAACGTTGTCCTGACACCATTAGAACATTTAACGTTGTCCTAACACACCAATAGAACATTTAACATTGTCCTAACACACTAATAAAACATTTAACATTGTCCTAACACACTAATAAAACATTTAACATTGTCATAACACACTAATAAAGCATTTAACGTTGTCATAACACACCAATAAAACATTTAACATTGTCATAACACACTAATAAAACATTTAACGTTGCCCTAACACACCAATAGAACATCTTATGTTGACACCAATAGAACATTTAATATTGCCTAACACACCAATAGAACATCTTATGTTGCCACCAATAGAACATTTAACATTGTCCTAACACACCAATAAAACCTTTAACGTTGTCCTAACACCAATAGAACATTTAACGTTGTCCTAATACACCAATAGAACATCTTATGTTGCACCAATAGAACATTTAACGTTGTCCTAACACACCAATAAAACATTTAACGTTGTCCTAACACACCAATAGAACATTTAACATTGTCCTAACACCTATAGAACATTTAATAATGTCCTAACACACCAATAGAACATTTAACGTTGTCCTAACACACCAATAAAACATTTAACGTTGTCCTAACACCTATAGAACATTTAATATTGTCCTAACACACCAATAGAACATTTAACGTTGTCCTAACACACCAATAAAACATTTAACGTTGTCCTAACACCTATAGAACATTTAATATTGTCCTAACACACCAATAGAACATTTAACGTTGTCCTAACACACCAATAAAACATTTAACATTGCTCTAACACACCAATAGAACATTTAACATTGCCTTAACACACCAATATAATATTTAATGTTGTCTTAACACACCAATAGAACACTTAACGTTGCCCTAACACACCAATAGAACATTTAATGTTGCCCTAAGACATTAATAGAACATTTAATGTTGCCCTGACACAACAATAGAACAT
>NW_013780901.1:0-791 GCF_000517525.1 Limulus polyphemus
AGACAAAGATTTGTGAAAGGTAAATATATATACATTTCTACAATAGTAATAGTTAACTAGCAGAGACCCGCAAAACATTTCCGGCCAAATTAGTATCTTTATCGTAACAGTACTTCTTTAAATATCACATTTTTAGCACAATACAAACGAATTGTAATCGTAGACAACGAAATGTGTAAATCCACTTCTATATAGGCCGTACTTTATAAAACTTTAACTTATGTTAGACGTAAGTTCGATAAAATGATAAATTAATACTGTAACCTGTGTAGGTTTTTTTTTTTTACTTTAGTTTATTTAGGATTAAACTTTACTTTACTTAATATTACCGATAAATAAACTTATATGTTATTCTACGACCTAACGTCAAACCTTTTTTAAAAACGTATCAAATTTTTAATATTCTGTTGTACAAAATGGTTAGTAAAGTATATTTGCAATCCCCTTTTGTTGTTACTTCTTGTTTCATACAACAATTGTAACGACTTGATGACTGAGCTCTGCAGCTCGGTTTGTCGACGAGTGAATAATGCGCATGCGCGGTTTTTCTTGGGGGAAACATACCTACGCATGCTTATGCAGCAGGTTCTCGGTCAGAAAGCATAACGGTCTCACATACAAACAAGCAGAATAATAGTATAGATGATAGCCATCAACATAGATCTTTTACAACTAAATTTTTGCTTCACTAACCAACTTAAAGATAAACATGAAAATTAAGTTATTGTATATTATTTAGAGGTTTAGGTAAGCTTCTTTTTTCAAGGTGAATAGATGTTATACAATACATT
>NW_013780902.1:0-683 GCF_000517525.1 Limulus polyphemus
GGAAACTCTGGCTATGAGTTTAAAAGCTTTTAGTAGTTGTTTACTTCGTACAATGTCTATCAAGCCTATTAATACATGTAACGTTGCTTTCAGATTGATCTACAAATACTATCTAAGAATATCTAAACGCTAGTACACATTATACTTTTTTTTTTGAAGCACAAAGCTACATAATGGACTATATATGCTATGCCCACTTTGGGTATTAAAACCCAGTTTTTAGTTTTGTAAGCCTGCAGACTTGCCGCTGAGCCATTGGGGCTTTTTTGTGAAGGTTAAATATGTATTAAATATCAGACTGATATCATTACTGAGGCAAGTAAGTATATAATACTGGAAACTAAATTTCCGAATTTATGGGGAATTAATCGCACTTTATAATGAACGATTTGTATATGGCAAAACAGTGGCGCGTCTCAGCATATTCGAGCCTTGGCACCATGGATGACAAGATAACTCTTATGATTAGATCATACAGAACTCCCGATTACTCGAAAGTGTAATGTTGGCAATGATCGATTTATGACTGGAAGAATACTTGTATAACAAAGTAGCATAGGTATATGAAGCCCGAGCATGCCAGTGTGGAAAATGACGTGTGTGTGTTTGTGTATACGATCGTCGAGTGGCGTCGTCAAGAAAAAACAGCACATCTATACAAGGATTTAAAAACCACATAAAAA
>NW_013780903.1:0-682 GCF_000517525.1 Limulus polyphemus
CGTCGGAACGAATTTACGGAAAATTAACTAACGAACGGAGACGTAACAATACACACAGTTTTCTTTTTGTTAACACAAATACGTTTTAATATACACACAACAGTACAATTTACAATAACAGTTATTACAACCAATGATTTATGAACAAAAGTTTCACAAACTTACAAGCAATATAAAGTCTTCTTTCTAGTCTGGAACTTCTTCAATATCGAGGGTTCACGATTAGCGAGTTGATTACGAGTTGATATAGGTACAATTCAATTAGTAGGGAGCTAGCTAGCCCTGTAGTTCTCGCTGATCACACGCCTATTAGAGATTGAGTTTCCTCCGATGACGTTAGGTAATGTTTTCGTAAAAGTATTAATGTCCGATGTGAATCCACTGAAGTGAAATGGTTTGTAATGTTCGAAATTTATAAATATTCCTGGTCAAATATCTGAAGCTTTCCGATTGATAAGCGTTATAACAATCACAGTTATACCTTCCGAAGTTTATAGCACACTGACTATAACAAACTAATAATAGACACACTCCTTTTTCGTCGCATCGCGTTTGTTATATTTATAGGTGTGTGGAAGGCTTTCTAGAAATTTCAGTTTTACGTAGCAATACTGAGCTACATTTAAGCGTTAACGTACATACATATATTGTTTTTACTCTCGAGAATCTTCTACAACTTTGG
>NW_013780904.1:0-682 GCF_000517525.1 Limulus polyphemus
CAGGTTATAGTTACTCAATATCAGACAATATGTAGATCACACTGTTATATTCAGATTAATATTCCTCAACATCTGAAAATATGTAGACCACACTGCTATATTTAGATTAGAAGTATTCAATACCTAACAATATGAAGACAACGCTGCAATATTTGGCTTAGAATTACTCAATATCCAACAATATGTAGACTACAAAGTAATATTCAGGGTAGAATTACTCAATATCCGACAATATGTTTACCACACAGCTATATTCATGGTAGAATTTCTCAATATCCGAGAATATGTAGGCCACACTATTATATTCAGGTTAGAATTACTCAATATCAGAAAACATGTAGATTACAATGCTATATTCAGGTTAGAATTACTCAATATCAGACAATATGTATACCACACTGCTATACTCATGGTAGAATTTCTCAATATCCATAAATATGGAGACCACTTAACAAAATTCAGCTTAGAATTACTCAATATCTGACAATATGTAGACCATACTATTATATTCAGGTTAGAATTACCCAATATCAGGCAATATGTAAACCACACTGCTATATTGAATTTGAAAATATGTAGATTACACTGCTATACTCAGGTTAGTGTTACTCAATATCCGACAATACGTAGACCACACTGCTATATTCAGATAAGAATTACTTAATATCTAAAATATGTAGAC
>NW_013780905.1:0-682 GCF_000517525.1 Limulus polyphemus
AAATAACAATACTCAATAAATCCTGTTCCAGGTCCTGCCATCTATCCTTCAACTGTACAAATAAATAACGAAACAAAAACATTGGTTAACAAAAGCCACAGAGGCCAATATTATAGTTATTTAACAGTTGGTTACTGTAGAGAATGAACTTGAAAGCACACGAAAAGTTCAGTGTTAACACACTGCACCATAACGTATAACACAGTGTAAACACACCACACCATAACATATAACACAGTGTAAACACACTGCACAATAGCATATAACAGTGTAAACACACTGCACCATGACAGTTTTTTATTGAGAGGGACATTGTACCATATGGTACTAAAATCAAACCTTTAAAAACAAACTATAGCTAAGTGGTACCCAATAACAACTAGTAAGGTATTAAGATCCAATAGTTAAACAAACACAGCTGTAGCTGGATCATACTCACTGACTTTAACCTCCATTGTTATCTTATCATTCTCGTGTCTTTTTTTTTTAATTTTTAGTAATTGTTAATATTCATTCACATGTTCGGAAATAAAATAACTTCACTGTTCTAAAAGATTCATTGAATGTGTAGATTTTGAATCCATCTCGTTGTCTAACAATATATGTTACACGATCCAAATGAATCCATTTTGTCTTCAGTGACTTGAACAGACAGGGTGGAGCAAACACAGTAAGCAAACAC
>NW_013780906.1:0-897 GCF_000517525.1 Limulus polyphemus
ATGTAGTTAATTGTTTGGCACTAAAATTCCTAAAATGTCACGCTACTGGGATAAAACACAAGGAAAAGTTTACACAGTTAGTTCTCGACTGGAGGCGACTCCAGCCATTGAAAACAAGGATAAGGAAGTAGCCCTATTAGTAAATAGAAAGGACTATTAAATTTTTATGTTATTTCTAATAATGAAGTTATATATTGCAGGATAGAGACAATTCGTAGTTAATAGAGAGTGGTAGGTAAAAGGGACGTTTATGTTACCCATCTGTTGTTTCATGGCTGCTCGATCTCTTTGATAATATGTACATTCCATTAAAACATGTTCGGGGTCTTCAAAATTTGAACAATGGGTGCATTCTCCATTTGGGTGTACTTGTATTTTGTACAGATGTCCATTTAGACCTGTGCAATTAAAACGGAGGCGTGTGATAATTACTTTTTGGTGTCTGTTCGTACATTCATATTTGATGTGTGAAGATATTCTTGTAGATATTACTAACTTGCACTGAATTCCATCTACTCTGCCAGGAATCTAAAATATATTGATAAACCTGGCCATAGAGGTCACCAAGCTCAAAAGAAACGTTTGTCAACCCTGGATAGGCTAACGCATTCTTGGCAAGATTATCAACTATCTCATTTCCCTGGATTCCTATATGGCTAGGGACCCAAAGAAATTTGATGACCATACGGCGACTTAAACGGACTAGGTATATAAATACTTCACTCAGTAACATTGGGTTAGATGTAAAAGAACCGTTCTTAATTGAAAGTAATGAGCTTAAAGAATCGCTGACTATCAAAGCTTTCATAACCTCGGAATCTTCCAGCCACAGGAGGGCTTGTAAAATAGCATACAGTTCAGCCTTATATACAGAAGTAGGTGCAGTTTTAAATGCTT
>NW_013780907.1:0-1791 GCF_000517525.1 Limulus polyphemus
ACACTTATCAAATATCTGGTTGTCTGTTATACTTCTCAAATATCTGTTCATCTGTTACACTTATCAGATATCTTGATATCTGTTATACTTATCAAATATCTGGATATCTGTTATGCTTATCAAATATCTGTGTCATCTGTTACACTTATCAAATATCTGGATATCTCTTATACTTATCAAATATCTGGTTATATGTTATTTTTATGAAATATCTAGTCCCCTGTTATACTTTTGAAATATTTAGTTATCTGTCATACTCAACGAATATCTGGTCCTGTGTTCTAGTTATCAATTATCTAGTCATCTGTTACACTTATCAAATATCTGGTTATCTTTTATACTTATCAAATATCTGGTTATCTGTTACACTTTTCAAATATCTGGTCATCCATTACACTTATAAAACTTCTTGTCATCTGTTATACTTATCAAATATCTGGTTCTCTGTTCTAGTTATCTAATATCTGGCCATCTATTACACTTATCAAATATCTGGATACCTGTTATACTTTTCAAATATCTGGTCATCTCTTACATTTATCAAATATATTGTCATCCGTTATACTTATCAAATATCTGGTCATCCATTACACTTATCAAATATCTGGTTATCTGTTACACTTATCCAATATCTGGTTATCTGTTATACTTATCAAATATCCGTTCATCTGTTACACTTATCAAATATCTGGATATCTGTTATACTTATCAAATATCTGGATATCTCTTACATTTATCAAATATATTGTCATCCGTTATACTTATCAAATATCTGGTCATCCATTACACTTATCAAATATCTGGATATCTGTTATACTTATCAAATATCTGGATATCTGTTATACTTATCAAATATCTGTGTCATCTGTTACACTTATCAAATATCTGGATATCTGTTATACTTATCAAATATGTGTTCATCTGTTACACTTATCAAATATCTGGATATCTGTTATACTTATCAAATATCTGGATATCTGTTATACTTATCAAATATCTGTGTCATCTGTTACACTTATCAAATATGTGGATATCTGTTATACTTATCAAATATCTGGTTATCTGTTATACCTACCAAATATCTAGTTATCTGTTATACTTTAAAATATCTGGGTCATCTGTTACACTTATCAAATATCTGGATATCTCATATACTTATCAAATATCTGGGTCATCTATTACACTTATCAAATATCTGGTTATATGTTATTCTTATGAAATATCTAGTCCCCTTTTATACTTTTTCAAATATCTGTTTATCTGTTATACTTTTCAAATATCTATTCCCCTGTTATACTTTTTTCAACTGTTATACTTATCAAATATCTCTGTCATCTGTTACACTTATCAACATATTCGATAAGTGTAATGGATGACCAGATATTTGATAAGTATAACAGATGACAATATACTTAATAAGTATAAAAGATAACCAGATATTTGATAAGTCTAACAGATGACTTGATATTTGATAACTAGAACAGAAGACCAGATATTCGTTGAGTATGTCATATAACTAAATATTTCATAAGTATAACAGGGGACCAAATATTTGATAAGTGTAACATATGACCAGATATTTGATAACGTATAACAGTGGACTACATATTTTATAAGCATAACAGATGGCAAGATGTTTGATAACTAGAACAGAAAACCAGATATTTGATAAGTATAACAGATGACAATACACTTAATAAGTATAAAAGATAACCAGATATTTGACTAGATATTTGATAACTAGAACAGAGGACCAGATATTCGTTGAGTATGACAGATAACTAAATATTT
>NW_013780908.1:0-683 GCF_000517525.1 Limulus polyphemus
AACAGTTCTCTTCTATTTACGATCTTTATACTCGGTTGTTGCTAGATGTAGGTTGCTAAGCCTTTAAAAATTTTGCACGTGGAGAACATGAAATAAAATATTTTATATATACTTTTGAATAACTACAAAATCATAAATTACTACATCAGTACCATAGAACTCTACTATAATTTATCAAACGTAGTAACTAAGCTGTATCTGGGTCTAAAAAAATATGAAATTTTGAGCAGACTAAAAACACAATCTACCTCATTGAAATCTTGATTTAAAAGAAAGAAATAAAGCTAGGTACGTTAGAAAGGCTTTGAAAACCACTAGGGGGACATTCAGAGCTTCTAATTGGTTATTCATGTCATATGTAAAAGTGTGTATAGGGGAATGTTTCCAAAAATGGAAGGAGGTGAGTGGGGTGCCACTGTGTTTGTTTTATTACATGAGCAATATCTTAGCAAATAGAAAAGATAAGACCTTCTTATTTTATATTCTAGCTTGTCAATATCTGTAATTTGAGTTTCTAATTCGTATGAAAATATAGACTTAGTATTTTGACTTCACAAACTTCTAATTTGAACCTGTGCTGCATTCAATATACCACTTCACACTCAAAAAATTGTTGTTTATTTTTGTTTTTTTAATATTTACATTTAAATTAACAAAATGAGTAACGTATAGTTTTAAAATTT
>NW_013780909.1:0-682 GCF_000517525.1 Limulus polyphemus
ACCTAGGTGTAAATCTAGTTACAGAATTTATAACCACCATACTCATCTTTAGCATTACTTGGTGCAACTACTCCATGAACACTTAGGTGTAACTCTAGTTACCGAATTTATAACCACCATATTCATCTTTGTTCTTACTTAGTACAACTACTCCACGAACACGCAGGTGTAACTCTAGTTACCGAATTTATAACCACCATATTCATATTTAGCCTTACCTGGTAGAACTACTCCATGAACACTTAGGTGTAACTCTAGTTAAAGAATTTATAACCACCATATTCATCTTTAGCCTTACTCGGTACAACTACTCCATGAACACTTAGGTGTAACCCTAGTTACAGAATTTATAACCACAATAATCATCTTTAGCGTTATTTGGTACAACAGCTCCACAAATGCCTAGGTGTAACTCTAGTTACCGAATGTGTAACCCCATACTCATTTTTATCCTTACTTGGTACAACTACTCCATGAACACTTAGGTGTAACTCTAGTTTCCGAAGTTATAACCACCATACTCATCTTTAGCCTTACTTGGTACAACTACTCCATGAATCCTAGTTGTAACTCTACTTACAGAATTTTTAACCACAATACTCATCTTTAGCCTTACTTGGTACATCTACTCCATGAACACTTAGGTGTAACTTTAGTTACCGAATTTATAACCACCTTACTC
>NW_013780910.1:0-682 GCF_000517525.1 Limulus polyphemus
TTTGACTGGCTCTACCTCCTGGCACACAACAAACAATGCCCCTTTTTTAAGTGTCTGCTCACATCTAGAGAAATTGGCCACTGTTATAAGTACTACTTGATGACCTGCCGCAAGTGACCTTCTAATCTTCAAATCCGCTGGCCTGGATGGGTCTTCCACTGCCTCCACAAGCATTAGGATTCCTTGGGGATGTTCTTTTATCCTACCTCAAATTATCTTCTCTGGCATAGAGGGTATTGTAGTTGACTTAAGTGCTGTGACATGCAAATCAGCAGATGCAGCAACAATTACTGGAATTTGGCCTTTGTTGTTTCCAATCGCCATTTTATCGAAGTTAACTACACACTTCCTCGGTAGTAAATAGTCCAATCCTAATATGCATTGGTCTTCAATGTCAGCCAAGTATACTTTCTGTCTGTTCTTCATGCCCATGAGCTCAATGGTTACCCACACTGGTCCCCACAACCTTCCATAATGTCCTGTTACACCACAGAGCTTCTATACAGCTTCTGGTACTCCTTTGTGATCCAGCACCTTGATACTCACAAGGGTCTGCTGAGATGCAGAATCTATGACAAAGTCGCACCTTTGGCCATCCAGCTTTCCTGTCACATAGACGCTATGTGTACTTGCCATTTTACACTTAGCTGTTGGGACTTTCACAATGGGGGTTGGTGGGGGT
>NW_013780911.1:0-683 GCF_000517525.1 Limulus polyphemus
TACAGAATTACTAAACAGGTCTCCACATAGAAGACACTCAGTTTCTTCCATCCGATTTTTCGCTTTTTTCTTGCCTTTATTACCAGCGCTAGTGCCTTTTTCGTGACCACTCTCTTTCGTTTTCTTTTTATCTCTGTCATCTTTTTCAAGCTGGAGTTTTTAGTTTTTTTTTCAGGTGTAAAGGTCAAAATAGCCGAATATCGTTTTTTCCTGGTTATTTTGGTCTTTCGTGGGGATGCCTTCTTGAAAGGTCTTATCATCTCTGGAGTCCTCAGGGGGTCTGATGTTTTCCTGTTGGTAGGAGGACTATTCATTAGTACGTCTGCTCTAGTAGATGATGTCTTCAAGTTTTCTGTTGATACTTCATTTGGCAAGGGGCGTTCTGTTACGTCGCTGGGTAGAAAATCATCATCTGAAAAAATGTGACGGTCAAAAGGATATATGCCGGAAACTTGAAAACCTTTCTTGATATTTTCTGGAGTAAGCGCTCGTGTAAGGCTTTGATTTACTAAGGTTGGTATGTCATAAATGCACACTGTTTTTCCAGGATTGTTCTTTAGCCAACCGTCAGCTGCTGCGTTTATAATACTTCTTGAAAGGCCCGTATATATTTCTATCCAGGGGCTGTAATCTATGCGAACAGTGAGGCGGGAACGAGAGAAGATTTATACTATTTTCCACAA
>NW_013780912.1:0-1069 GCF_000517525.1 Limulus polyphemus
AAGTAGGCTTAGTCGTACTCTTAACGTTCATCTTTTCAATCTGTCTTTACTGTGTAAAGATGTACTGTAATACATCTGTATACCTAACTACAGAGTATTCTCTGTGTGTGTGTGTGTGTGTGTGTGTGTGTGGCCAGAATGTCCGAAACTTTGGAGATGTGATAAAACGAAGTCAAGTTTCTACACTATTTCTGTCGTTAAAACTCGCTTTACTTTAAACTCGTGTCAATAAAAACAAAATAACGTGTTTGTGGAGGTTCGAGAGAGGGAACGGAAGTCCCCATATCTCGGTAGGTTATCAGAAACTGAAATAAAACTTAAATATCTAAAAACAAATATCACAGTCGTGATATTATTAGTCGTTTCAAATGATCTATTTCACCCAAATATTTTTAATCTCTTACATTAAATGTAAAATGTGGATAAAAAAACTAAACAGGAGAAAGTTAACGTAGTGCAGTGTTTGTCATTACGATTATCACCAGTTTGTTTCGAAATGAAATACAACAACTAGGTAAACGTTTCGTATGTGAAGATATACGCACGTTCATAGAGCATGAACTGTATGTGTACGTCACAGCCAGTTTAACAATGTTCAGAACAAGAAAATATCCAGACTTGTCCTACAACATGAACTGTGTGTGTAATTAGGTTTATCCTACACGTTCATACAACATGAACTGTATGTGTACGTCACAGCCAGTTTAATAATGTTCAGAACAAGAAAATATCCAGACTTGTCCTACAACACGAACTGTGTGTGTAATTAGGTTTATCCTACACGTTCATACAACATGAACTGTATGTGTAATTAGGTTTATCCTACACGTTCATACAACATGAACTGTATGTGTGTATTTAGGTTTGTCCTACACGTTCATACAACATGAACTATGTGTGTATTTAGGTTTGTCCTACACATTCATACAACATGAACTGTGTGTGTATTTAGGTTTTGTCCTATACGTTCATACAACATGAACTGTGTGTGTATTTAGGTTTGTCCTATACGTTCATACAACATGAACTGTGTGTGTGTGTATTTAGGTTTTGTCCTATACGTTCATAC
>NW_013780913.1:0-1390 GCF_000517525.1 Limulus polyphemus
CCGTTTACTGGTTGTTTACTCTATTCAGATCAAGAAGAAATTGAACACAGTCATAAGAAGAATTTTCTACAAACCATCTTATAAAATGTATTCAAATATTCAGCAAGGTTACAAAACATATTTCCAATTAATGGCAAGATTAGTACTCAATATCGAATTTAAGTAGTTTAAGAACTTCGTTGACCTACGCGACGTGTGAGGGCGTTTACATCGGTTTCTCATCAAGGAGACTGAGAGGGAGGATAAAGCAACACAGAAACTAACATTCACATCACTTCGCGTATTCTTCAACAAGTGCTCAAGAACTACGACGTTGTACATTCTAAAAATACATTAGAAATACAGAAAAAATAGATGTTATTAAAAATTATAGAGTCCTCCAATTTAAAGAAAAAAAAAGAAACTCCCTCTGAACAATCAACAAACTGCTACTCAGGTTTTAATCGTCACACAAGGTACTTTATGTTTAATGTTCACGCGTTTCATGTTGCTAGTAGCGGGTACACCTGGATAAATAATTAATCATATTCTGTTTGTTTGTTTGAAGTTATGCACAAAGCTACACAATGGGCTATCTGTGCTCTGTCCACCACGGGTATCGAAACTCGGTTTCTAGTGTTGTAAGTCCGCAGACATACCGCTGTGCCACTGGTGGGCAATCGTCTTGTAAGTAGCGGTTACACTGGATAAATAATTAATTATTTTGTAAGTAGCGGGTACACCTGTATAAATAATTAATTAATTTTGTAAGTAGCGGGTACACCTGGATAGATAATTAATCATCTTGTAAGTAACCGTTACACTGGATAAATAGTTATTTATTTTGTAAGTAGCGGGTACACCTGTATAAATAATTAATCATCGTGTAAGTAGCGGGTACACCTGGATAAATAATTAATCATCTTGTAAGTAACCGTTACACTGGATAAATAATTATTTCATTTGTAAGTAATGGGTACACCTGTATAAATAATTAATCATCTTGTAAGTAGCGGTTACACCTGTATAAATAATTAATCATCTTGTAAGTAGCGGGTACACCTGTATAAATAATTAATCATCGTGTAAGTAGCGGGTACACCTGTATAAATAATTAATTAATTTGTAAGTAGCCGTTACACTGGATAAATAATTAATTATTTTGTAAGTAGCGGGTACACCTGTATAAATAATTAATCATCTTGTAAGTAACCGATATACCTGGATAAATAATTAATTATTTTGTAAGTAGCAGGTACACCTGTATAAATAATTAATCATCTTGTACGCAGCGGGTACACCTGTATAAATAATTAATCATCTTGTAAGTAACCGATATACCTGGATAAATAATTAATTATTTTGTAAGTAGCAGGTACACCTGTATAAATAATTAATCATCTTGTACGTA
>NW_013780914.1:0-682 GCF_000517525.1 Limulus polyphemus
GACGGGGATTCGAACCCGCGTCCCACAGATTGCGAGTCGAGCGCCCTAACCACTTGGCCATGCCGGGCCAGAAACACGTCGAGTGGATGATATTGGAAACAGTCTCATTGGGTTGTTTTTATCCTGTTCAGTAAGTTATTCAGTATTGTATTGTATTTTTGAAACTGGAAACAGTCGTATTTTTATGATTATTGTGTATAACAAATCGTTGTTTTTAAAACAGAATTTTGACTTTGAGCATATACATAAGTGCCCTCCGAATATCAATATCAATGTTATTATATTGTTACGACAGCGGAAGTCACGCGACGCTGGGAGCATGCGCGCTAGAGTTTCTAGAAGGATCATGACTTTTCCTGGCAACTCTTGTTGGTTCGAGGCGCCCTCTTTTTTAGTATATAAGCCTGGCGAGAAAAACCAGCGCGATATAAGAGATAGAGAGATAGATTGAAGATAGAGATAATTGAGTCAAGCGAACAGTAGGCACCGTAAGTAAAATATGTGAATCACTGTGATTTATAGAAGGTGTTAAGTGTATTACAAAGTTGTATCGAGAAAGAATAAACTAGTTTTAATTAAGAAAGGACTTGTATCGCTGAATGGAAAGCATTTATACCGGAAATTAAGGAAATGATCAAACGAGCAGAGACGTAACAAATTGGTGTCAGAGAGTGGGACGGAA
>NW_013780915.1:0-999 GCF_000517525.1 Limulus polyphemus
AACACGGGCTTTTACTAAAATCATGCTGTAATACAGGCTTTTACCAAAATTGTGTTGTAACACAGGCTTTTACCAAAATTGTGTTGTAACACGGGCTTTTACTAAAATCATGCTGTAATACAGGCTTTTACTAAAATTGTGTTGTAACACAGGCTTTTACTAAAATTGGGTTGTAAAACAAGCTTTTAGTAAAATTGTGTTGTAACACAGGGTTTTAGTAAAATTGTGTTGTAACACAGGCTTTTACAAAAATTGTGCTGTAACAGGCTTTTACTAAAATTGGGTTGTAACACAATCTTTTACTAAAATTGTGTTGTAACAGGCTTTTACTAAAATTGGGTTGTAACACAATCTTTTACTAAAATTGTGTTGTAACAGGCTTTTACTAAAATTGTGTTGTAAAACAGGCTTTTGCTAGAATTGTGCTGTAACAGGCTTTTACTAAAATTGTGTTGTAACAGGCTTTTACTAAAATTGTGTTGTAACACAGGCTTTTACTAAAATTTGTGTTGTAACACAGGCTTTTACTAAAATTGTGTTGTAACACAGGCTTTTACTAAAATTGTGTTGTAACACAGGCTTTTACTAAAATTGTGTTGTAACACAGGCTTTTACTAAAATTGTGTTGTAACACAGGCTTTTACTAAAATTGTGTTGTAACACAGGCTTTTACTAAAATTGTTTTGTAACGGGCTTTTACTAAAATTGTTTTGTAACGGGCTTTTACTAAAATTGTGTTGTAAAAGGCTATTACTAACATTGTGTTGTAACACAGGCTATTACTAACATTGTGTTGTAACACAGGCTTTTACTAAAATTGTGTTGTAACACAAGCTTTTACTAAAATCTGTTGTAACAGGCTTTTACTAAAATTGTGTTGTAACAGTTTATGTTTTAGTATTTTTCTTATGTGATGATGTGGGCAGATAGTTTCATTTACTTGCATCCTAATTTGATGTATATTTTGAAATTAATGTTTTTTAATAAATGCTGTATATT
>NW_013780916.1:0-679 GCF_000517525.1 Limulus polyphemus
TTTTAACTTTGTAATTTACTGAACTCAATTATCAGTGATTACTCATATTTATATTGTGCCCTTGTATTAAGATACTACACGAAGTTTCTCGAAATTTCTCAACCTTAACATTATGCGTCCTGTAGCATAAGTCTAAATTTAAAAATAAAATTAAAATATAGCTAGTAACAATACACTTGCTCAAAAGTTTAGTATTTTACATGACTAGAAATCCGTAAGCACAAACAAACACGTATGTCTGGTCCAAAATCGTGGAACGATATTAAACTTATTTTTCCTATATTCTAAGGAATTTTTTTAAGCTCCATTAGACCTCATAACAACAAATGTACGATCCAGAGACATACAGATAGAGTTTTTAGAAGGTAATGAATAGGTTAGTTCTTGAATTTTATAAGAATTATATTGCATTGCTGTTCTATTTATTTTGTTCTATTTTATTAATTATGTTCTATTCCTGTCAGAAACAAATATTTCAAGTTGTTACTTTGAAATCAAGTTTTTGTTTGTTGGACCGCACTTCCCTAAGATACTCTAATTTCATATTATCCGTATAACACATTGTGTTTTTTTTTGTTGTTGTTTTTACATACGTACATGGATACTAGCATACAAAACTACAGGATCGAATAGGATTATATTTACACCTACACTGACGTTGTAAATGACTAAAACAAAC
>NW_013780917.1:0-682 GCF_000517525.1 Limulus polyphemus
AACCCTAGTATGCATGGGTCTTCAATGTCAGCCAAATATACTTTGTGTCTGTCCTTTATGCCCATAAGCTCAATAGTTACCCACACTGGTCCCCACAACCTTGCATAATGTCCTGTAACACCACAGAGCTTCTGTATGGCTTCTGGTACTCCTTTGTGATCTAACATATTGATACTCACAAGGGTTTGCTGAGATGCAGAATCTATGACAAAGTTGCACTTTTGGCCATCCAGCATTCCTGTTATATAGACATTATATGTGCTTGCCATTTTACACTCAGCTGTTGGGACTTTCACGATGGGGTTTGGTGGGCATCCCTCAACACCAACCACTACTGGTCTCCCAGAGGCTGACTTGTTGGTAGTATTCTTCTTACACTGGCTCCCCATATGTCCTTGCTCTACACAGTTCCAACAACATTTCTGGGTAGCAGCCTTTCCTGCCGTGGCATCTTCCCTGTATTGAAGTTTCCGGCATTGAGCTCTCTTGTGCCCTTGTTTATTACAGTGCCAGCAAAGTCCCTCAAACTTCTCTGAAAGCTTCCCTTTAATGGCCTTGAATCCTGATGACTGTATCAACCTTGGTACCTCTGTGCTGGACTTAATGTAAGATTCGAATTCAAGAGCTCTGTCCATTGCATCCTGCATAGTAGAGGGGTGTGCTTGCTTTACTTGTATCTTAA
>NW_013780918.1:0-682 GCF_000517525.1 Limulus polyphemus
TTTAAGATAATTTGAGAACAGTTTGGATCTATGAACCACAACACAGTTCACGTTAGTGGTCTCTCAACTCTCAAAGAAATCCAATTGAAATAAAACGTTAGTGGAGGAAATTGTTATGCGTGCGTCATCATCTCGGCCCTCTGAATTTTCACTTATCCGTTTTACAACAACCATTAACTTTGTTAACTTTTATAGTGTGTAGTACACCTTTACATTGTTAACTTTTCTAGTGTTTAGTACACCATTACATTGTTAACTTTTCTAATGTGTAGTACACCTTTATATTGCTAACTTTTCTAATGTGTAGTACACCTTTATATTGTTAACTTTTCTAATGTGTAGTACACCTTTATATTGTTAACTGTTCTAGTGTGTAGTACACCTTTACATTGTTAACTTTTGTATGTGTATTACACCTTTACATTGTTAACTTTTCTAGTGTAGTACACCTTTATATTGTTAACTGTTCTAGTGTGTAGTACACCATTACATTGTTAACTTTTCTAATGTTTAGTACACATTTACATTGTTAACTCTTCTAGTGTGTAGTACACGTTTACATTGTTAACTCTTCTAGTGTGTAGTACACGTTTACATTGTTAACTTTTCTAATGTGTAGTACACGTTTACATTGTTAACTTTTCTAATGTTTAGTACACCTTCACTTTATTACCATTTCTAG
>NW_013780919.1:0-682 GCF_000517525.1 Limulus polyphemus
CGTACCTACTTAATAATAATATTATCAAACCTTTTTTAATTTAGATTGTTGAAACAATGCAAGCCAACAGTAGTAGATAAACAACAAATGTAGATCGTCTGGTAAACAATTAAAATCATGTGACTACTAAAATATTTATTTATGTATACTATATGATCCTCATATTCATTAATATACTCACATTTATACAGGTATGCCTACATATATATGTATTATCATCATAATCAATCTATACATACCTTGACATCAAACCATATACAAACTATTATGGGAGTATATAATTATCTATAATATAAATCAAACAACATTACTATACTAAAGGACAACCTTTATATTTATTAATTTTACGTTTATATTTCTGTATTAAAGTGGATTCCTTTATCTTGCGGTCTAGAAAACTACGACCTTTACTTAAGATCTTAACATCTGATAATACATTATCCGTTTGCGGAATTCCATGTTCTTCTATATAATGCTCTTCAATAGCATTATTAGTATTAAACTTTAGTACGTGTTCTAATATTCTATCATGTAGGGTTCTACCTGTTTCACCTATATACGTGTTAGAACATATGCCACAGGTGACTTGATATACAACGTTCTTAACATGGCAGTGACCATATAGTTCGCATTTAAGTGATTTACATTTCTTGTTTACAAACTGCGTTTCTTTCTTATACGC
>NW_013780920.1:0-681 GCF_000517525.1 Limulus polyphemus
AACTTTTTTTACTCATCGTTTTTTTTATTCTCTAATGTGTGGCCTTTGTGACACTCAAGTCACAATAGCCCACATTTTATTGTTATGCCATCGTTACAACTATGAGCGATGGCACCATTTTAGACATATGTTTTCTAATGGTTTAGCCCTGACATTGGATGGTGTCATTGGCGATGGTGATACTGTCTAATTTGATTGTATTTTAAAATTTTTACGAAACACTGGCTTTTTTAAGTCTATTTAAATCTTTTATCCAAATTTTGAACATTGTTTAGTTTAACTCGATTTATTGTTATATTTTATAAATATTTTACTTTTAAGGTTTTTAACAGTTGTTTGGCGCAGATAGCCTAGTTGCTTTGCGCCAAAAAACGCCAAACAAACAACCTTCCCCAACTTTTCTGTTCCTCTATGTGTCTCTTGTATGTTGAACAAACTTTGAGTAATTTCTATGTGTTCATTTATTTGTATTAAAACAATTATAAATACCTTTTCTGTATAATTAAGGTTTGTACATTATGAGTATACACGTTTGTTTCTCGTGTAGCTTTGAGCGAAATTCACAACAAACCAATCTCACCTAGTTCTCCAACTCCGAAATACAGAACTCTATCAACCCGTGTCTCTACTTCTCAATACAAAAAAGAATTCATTAGGCTTACTATACTTTATTTTTTACGG
>NW_013780921.1:0-1713 GCF_000517525.1 Limulus polyphemus
CAAGACTACCATAACTACAAATTAGGCTATATTGTAAGAGAACTTCAAATATCAAGAAGATCAGAAACCTCAAGTCACTATCCTATGTTTAACTTAGGTGAGTTAACAATAATTAATAATAATTAATATTAATGATTAATAATTAATTAACAATAAGTAATTAATCAAGTCGTTTGTTGTTCATTTAACAATAAGTAATTAACATACTAAGTCGTTGGTTGTTCAGTTAACAATAAATAATTAACATACTAAGTCGTTGGTTGTTCAGTTAACAATAAATAATTAGCCTACCAAGTCGTTGGTTATTCAGTTAACAATAAGTAATTAACCTACCAAGTCGTTGGTTGTTCAGTTAACAATAAGTTATTAACCTACCAAGTCGTTGGTTGTTCAAATTTAGAGAAATATCTACTCTATTTAAAATAAACTGGAGTTAAGTTGTTTGTAGAAAATAGGTTTCGGATATTGATGGTTTGTTTGTTTGAGTTAAGCACAAAGCTACAAGTTTGCACACAACGCCCCCATCAGGTCGTCAGGACAACACAACAGATACGGTTTGCACACAACGCTACTATCAGGTCGTCAGGACAACACAACAGAGACAGTTTGCACACAACGCTACTATCAGGTCGTCACGACAACACAGCAGATACGGTTTTCTAGCCTTGGTTTGCATTTTTTTGGAATAGAATAAAATTCTATATGTAAAAATTACTCGGAGTTTTTCTTAATCAAAGTGTGTGTGTGTGTGCACGGTATTATGTAGCGTTTTTAAATTAGGAGATATATGTTAACTATGACAAAATGAAATGTAAGTTACTGATCACAGGTTGTAACTGGACGATAAACATTAATGTGTGTGTGTTTTTCTTATAACAAAGCCACATCGGGCTATCTTCTGTGTCCATCGAGAGGAATCAAACCCCTGATTTTAGCAGTGTAAATCTGAAGATTTACTGCTGTCCCAGCGGGGGGACATAAGCATTAATATCCATTTTATGAAGTAATACTTCTGAGCTATAAGTGTCCAATCAAGTAGAAGCGATAATTATTTGTTAATATATAATATTGTGAATAAGATAACATTTGATGATTTTCCTATCTTTTCTTATCTGTTACACTTGATAGTTCAATATCCGAAGCTCCCCAGTGGCCCGTGGTGGGCAGAGCACAGATAGCCCATTGGTATCTGTTGTGTTGTCCTGACGACCTGATAGTAGCGTTGTGTGCAAACTGTCTCTGTTGTGTTGTCCTGACGACCTGATAGTAGCGTTGTGTGCAAACTGTATCTGTTGTGTTGTCCTGACGACCTGATGGTGGCGTTGTGTTGCAGAAGGTCTCTGTTGTGTTGTCGGAACGAACTGATGGTGGCGTTGTGTTGCAGAGGGTCTCTGTTGTAGGAACGACTTGTTAGTGGCGTTGTGTTGCAGAGGGTCTCTGTTGTGTTGTAGGAACGACTTGATAGTGGCGTTGTGTTGCAGAGAGTCTCTGTTGTGTTGTAGGAACGACTTGATAGTGGCGTTGTGTTGCAGAGGGTCTCTGTTGTGTTGTCGGAATGACCTAATAGTGGCGTTGGGTTGTGTATAATCGACACATTTAACACAGTTTCTGCCCCTCCTTTCTGAAGAATCTGTTACAGCGCCTTGTCAAAAATTATTATGACTCAAAAGTGCCATTTTTAACTGTGTAGCATGCCACTCTTCGGAAAAACAT
>NW_013780922.1:0-682 GCF_000517525.1 Limulus polyphemus
AAGCTGAAGTCAAGCCTACTGAATAAGTTGATGATGATGAAGTGGAACCAAATATAGATATCAAAGCAGAACAGGAGAAAGTCCAAGA
Source organism: Limulus polyphemus (assembly GCF_000517525.1). Classification (NCBI taxonomy): domain Eukaryota; kingdom Metazoa; phylum Arthropoda; class Merostomata; order Xiphosura; family Limulidae; genus Limulus; species Limulus polyphemus. The sequence continues at coordinate 89 of NW_013780922.1, forward strand.
TTTGAAGCCTATAATTGATTTCCTAAGTGCAAGTGTTTTGCGCCCTGCTTGAGAGAAGGTGTCTAGTCTAAGCCCTGTGACAAAGCACTATTCGGCACAATGGGACCAGTTGAAACTTGAAGATGGTATTCTTCTCCGGAGATGGGAAACTACAGATGGGAAAATGACGACTTGGCAAACGGTTATACCGAGAACGTTACGGGAAGTTGTGCTGCGTCAATCCCATGATACTTTAACAGGAGGACATCTCGGAATTAAGAAGACATTGACTCACCTACGACAAAGATTTTACTGGATAGGTATGAGGCGAGATGTGGAAGAATGGTGCAGGACATGCAGTACATGTAGTGCTAAAAGGGGACCCAAGCATGAGGGATTTCCACCTTATGAAGAGTTGCCTGAGAATGTTCAGAGTTTGAGAAAGTGTTATTGGAAAGGATGGATGATATTCACCATCAAGTGCGTTCAAACTTGAAAACGTCTGCTGATTCGATGAAGTTATCTTATGATAAGAGATCTACTGAAGTCAGCTTTGTACCAGAAGAGAAGGTGTGGTTGTATAATCCCAGGAAGACCAAAGGGAAGCCTTCTAAA
>NW_013780923.1:0-682 GCF_000517525.1 Limulus polyphemus
AGATATTATATGTATTTGTATTTTGTGTATATAGTAGGGCTACTGTTGCCCCAACATTCTTAATTTTCGACTACTGACCAGATGGAAAGCAGCCAGCCAGCAGCACCATACTACCGCATCCACGCTAAGGGATTGACTGTCACTGTTATAACACACGCATAAATTAAATAACAGGGAATATTTTGTAGCATCTCGCGGATTAGAGCGTGAATCTCCATTTACGGAACCAAGAGCATTACCAAAAGGTCAACACGTGTTCGGTAGAAATACTGTTATGTTTTTGTTATTTGAACTTTGAAAAGATAGAATAATTAATCGTCCTGTTTGACATCAATAAATCTCCAGACACAGCAACCGTATACATTTCACTTATGACATTATATTTCACCATCATCTACATCTACGTACGACTTGGTAAAGTATGTTTCTCTTTTATCTTTACCTCAGTTCCTCTGATATATTAATCTTTGAACCAAGTGTCATGAAAATGTACGACTAATTTATCTCTTACTTTATCTAATTGTGTTAAAATACATTTCCTAGGTTCTTCAAGTCACTTCTATAGCGATATAAATATTGCAGTCATTTGATAAGAAGCTCATATAAGAAACGTTTCATGGCTGTCGTATTTCAGATAAGATTTTTTACAGACGTACTGTTGTAAAGAGGCTAATTCATGTTG
>NW_013780924.1:0-1334 GCF_000517525.1 Limulus polyphemus
AAATACAGAGAAATTGTCTGAACAAAGCGTTGATGTGTTTTGAAAAAGAATTATACCAAAAGCAAACCTTTTTTTTTATACAAAATAGGCGTATATGTGTGTTTTGACGAACAAATGCTCAAAATAACTTAAACAGACCAGAATAACAACTTGTACATGTTTGTCCGATCATACGCTACTTTCTCTGTTACTACATGGGCAAACAACTTTAGAGGATATTTCTGTATTAATGATTCTTCATGTTAAAGGGCTTTCGTTCTTGCCAGATTCCGTTGTTAAAGGGTTTGATTTAGTGATGGTTATCTCTGCTTAAGGGGGGTTTTCTTTCTTGCACGATTTTCGTTGTTAGAGGATTTGATTTAGTGATGTTTATCCTTATTAAGGGGTTTCATTAATTTTTTTTCTGCAATTTCCTAAAATGACTGTAACGGTCCAACAGTAACTCGAAAAATAAACAAATAAATAAGAACAACAAAAAGAAACACCAATTCATTATATTTGGACAACCACATAAATTCAAAGTGTGCCTTTCAAATTAATAAAGAACAAAGTTGATATTTTACCAAAGAGTAAAGAAAAATGTGCCTGGCCAGGACTTGAAGCTAACGTTAACATTAAAATATATAAATCCACGTTAATAAATATCTCAATAAATAATGTAACCAGGTAAAAAAAAGAACTAGAGCGAATTTCGTTTTTTGTTGTTGTTGTCATAGATTTTGTTAGCGTTCATTTATTATTCTTTCTACCATTTAGTTTATCTATGAATTTTTAGTTACATCTAAAACGCTAACTCACCTTCTAGATAATCACATTTATTTTGAGTATTTTGCATGTATTATTAGACTGACATCAGTTTCCCTAGCGGTGACGTACAGATGTCATAATATTGCACAGGAATATGTAAATTACGTACAGATATTACACACAAAAGTGTGTAAATTACTATTATATGATTTGTTATTAACAAATGAATAAAAACTCTACATTGGGATGTAACAAGTTAGTTCACGAAATATAGTTGAACAATATTATTGCTGATTATCACTTAATGTTGTTAACGATTTTGTAGTTTAAATATTGGTATTTTGGAATTCGTTTATTTTTCATTTGTAATCTCACATGATGAGAAGTTTATATGCAAATATTTCACCAAAAAGTAACTTACTGCGTTTATTTGTATTTTATAGATCATCTATTAAGGTAAATTAAATATTTAAAGTCTAAAATGGTTTGTTCAAATTAACTAACTTAAATTTCGAGTCGCTTATGTTGGAGGCCTGTAAAGAAGAAAAATAAGCACATGATTGCGAGCTCGTTGCAGAAAAAGCTAC
>NW_013780925.1:0-901 GCF_000517525.1 Limulus polyphemus
TTTGATAGTAACTTAATAACGAACGAACTTCTAAACATCTATATTACAATACGTAACTGTACGCGCAAAGGCTTTGTCAATTCTGAAGGCATAACCCTCAGATTTTCTATACATATTTCGATTGACGTGAATATGCACGTTTAATTGATGAAAGTCAACATTATGTAATACTAGTGGTTTATTTACATTGTACTTTCTGGAGCTATCCCTCTATTAAAGAAGGTTGTTACTATCTTTTGGTAACATATACACTTTCAGAGTGACATTCATGACGTCACGTGAGACTGTTCGTTTTATTTTATTTTGGGAGCATTTTGCATTATTTGTTGACAAGAAAGCATAAACTAATACTTTTCTATTTCCCCTGTTTTGTAATAAACTTTTAATTTAATAATGGCTGGAGACGGCTTGAATGGGTAATGAAGAAAAACTTTAAGATAAGTTTAACATAACAACAAATGGACAAGGTTTTGATGATGACAAAACCTCCAGCCATTTGTTAGTCTCAAAGTGGGTTCCTCGTCATCAAACTTTTAATTTGTTTCTTACCTCATTTCTGTAATATTTTAGGCTCTGCGTGAGTCTATTATATTGTCTAATGTAATCAGTCATAGAGTTGGTTGAGTCCCTTATTTCCTTTATTTGGGTCTGACTCACTTGACTGCACAAGCTTACACATGCGCTTGCACGCTACTCTGCACACAACTTTGTACGCCATTATTATTTGGTTTACGTTCCTGTGAATCAAAGTTAGCACTTCTGATAACCCAACCTCCATTTCATAGCGAGAACACATTCTTTCAACTTCCAAAGATATGAAACAATTATTTAAATACTCTACGTACTTTAAGATGCCCTAATTATTAGGTGGCTTACATCAATTCTAGCTATTCTCAAAACA
>NW_013780926.1:0-680 GCF_000517525.1 Limulus polyphemus
GATATTAAAGCAGAGCAGGAGAAAAAATCAAGATTTGAAGCCAATAATCGATTTTCTAAAAGCAAGTGTTTTGCGCCCTGCTTGGGAGAAGGTGTCTAGTCTAAGCCCTGTGACAAAGCACTATTGGGTACAATGGGACCAGTTAAAGCTTGAAGATGGTATTCTTGTACGAAGATGGGAAACTACATATGGGAAAGTGACGACTTGGCAAACAGTTATACCGAGGAAGTTAAGGGAAGTTGTGCTGCGTCAATTCCATGATAATTTAACAGGAAAACATCTCGGAATTAAGAAGACATTGGGTCACCTACGACAAAGATTTTACTGGATAGGTATGAGGCGAGATGTGGAAGAATGGTGCAGGACATGCAGTACATGTAGTGCAAAAAGGGGACTCAAGCATAAGGGACGCCCACTTTATGAAGAGTTGCCTGAGAACGTGTCAGAGTTTGTGAAAGTGTTATTGGAAAGGATGGATGATATTCACCATCAAGTGCATTCAAACTTGAAAACGTCTGCTGATTGGATGAAGTTAACTTATGATAACAGATCTACTGAAGTCAGCTTTGTACCAGGAGACAAGGTATGGTTGTATAATCCCAGGAAGACCAAAGGGAAGTCTCCTAAGTTGTCTTCTCCATGGGAAGGCCCATATGACATAGTGGATCGTCTCTCAGACG
>NW_013780927.1:0-1147 GCF_000517525.1 Limulus polyphemus
ACTAATCTTCTTAGCTTTATAATAAATCTCTAAGCGGATTTTGACCTGTTTATAATAATATCTATGTTAATTAGCTTCACAAAAATCTTTGACTTTAAACGTGTAGTTTTATAAATTATGTTATATAAACCTGGCTTCATTGATTTATAAATAACTTGCAGCTTTTATTTGCATAGTTAGCCTGCTGACGATAAGAAATTCTTGATAATCTTCAAACATCTTTAAGTATAAAATCAAACTTATGTCAGGAGTAAACTGAATAATCCAAATATATTTCGTAGATAAACACAATCATCCAAGTTTCTGAGCTAAAACAAGATTATTGACTGATCGAATTTAATATCAAATGTTCATCTAAACTAAATAATGATGGGTTTATATTACTACTTTAATATTTCTACCGCCTATAAAACTTTCACCAAAGATTTTTGAAAAGTTTTTAGCATACAGACAAAAAAGTGGTTAAAATATTTCTGTTATCCACTTTTTTATATTGCAGTAAAATTTACTGCCGACCCTTTATCTTCTTCTACCGTTACCATTATTGTTAATACCAATATCAGATAAATGTAAAAAGTTAATTTATTATAAACTTACTTAATGTAACTCGAACATGTAACTCGTCATTATACGTTTTGTTGAAAAAAAAAACCTCTATGCTAGATATTTGCAATATACTGTAGAAACCTCTGTGCAGTAACCTTGGCTTGTTTACTTTATTTGAAACTTTCTATACTTATATAAGGTGCTCACAACTGAAAGAATTCAGCGACATACTGTAAAAGATGCGATACAAGAAATTAATGACAAGTTCAGATAACTCAACATATTGAATAGTTGTCCGTTATATAGGATTGCTGCCCAGGAAGAGGGCAACCAGTAAACAATCCTAGCCGCCTACATAGCTACTCTTAACCAAATACTTAGATTGACTGCCACATTATTATTATTAAGCACAAAGCTACTCAATGGGCTATCTGTACGGTGACCACCATGGGTATCAAAACTCGGTTTTATCGTTATAAGCCCAAAGACTTAACCGCTGTGCCATTGGGGGGCGTCGTATCTTAAGTATGCCTTTAAGGTTAAAAATACCGTATAAAAAAATTCTTGATAGAAACATAAAATAATTTTCCCAATTCTGTGA
>NW_013780928.1:0-1171 GCF_000517525.1 Limulus polyphemus
TTTATTTTAGGCCTGTGTAAGGCAGTAATTAATTCTTTATGTTATTGTCATTAAGTGGGTAATGAGTCACAAAACAAATAATCAAAAGTGTCATTGCCCCCTGGGTGCTGAGAACCCTTGCTATGCCACTGTTTGAGACAGTCTAATGTATTAAGTAATCTACAAATTACATGTGTATCATATGTCTCAAAATAAGCCTGCAGATCTTGATACACAGTGTATACAACTATTACTTCTAAGTTCACCAGTCTCATGTGTAATCCTGCACAGTTTGTAAAACTCTTACTTTTAAACACATCGATCTCATTTGTAATTGTCAGGTTTTTATGTATGGGCTGGATTCTTTGCAGTAGGTGTCTGTGGCTTGTTCGCAATAGATTTCAATAATAAATAAACAGTACACAGTCCACTTGTTTTAAAATAATATATTAAAACAAGTCAAACGGATATATAAATATTCATTACACTATTGGTTATCACAGTTGTATCCAGAAATTTAAATAATTGTCTCTTTTTCATCAAAGTCCACATAGGCTGGTTTTGTTACTTTAGAAAACAATTTTTCTTGTCTACTCTGTTATTACAATACAATCTGTGATAATTTTACTTTAAAAATTGCCACAATATGATCTATCACTAAACTCACAATCATGTAGTCTAGATCTATCCAACTCGAACTATCCGTATTTATACCTCAGCAGAGGTCTAGAACCTTCCACACACTACTAGATATTATGTTACAATAATACTGAATTAAAAAAACAAGAAAAACTCAGAAGGTTCGAGTAACATGATGCAATAATATAACAATCGCTAATCCATAACTATAGAACTACACAACATGTGATTCATAAACAGTTTTGTAAACAAGCTTGTGATAAACTCTTCCTTCTAAAAATAACTAAATTTAATACTAGCGATACATAAGCTATCTAATCATAACTGTCACATTAACTTTAATCAGAAACAGCTGTGTATATTTAACAGTAATCCTACACAGTTTGTAAAACTTACTTCTAAACACACTAGTCTCATGTGTAATCCTACATAGTTTGTAAAACTTACTTCTAAACACACCAGTCTCATTTCTAAGTTTTACAAACTGTGTAGGTTTACACATGAGACTGGTGTGTTTAGAAGTAGCAAACTTCTAAACACACCAGTCTCATGT
>NW_013780929.1:0-680 GCF_000517525.1 Limulus polyphemus
TATAATCCATAAAAGTAGCACAGATGGAAAGGACGACTTTTTCAAAGGCTTCTGTCATCCAAGATTATCCACAAGCATCATGCTGAGCTAGCAGGCAGTTGTTGCCAATTTCATCTTTGTTTGATCAGTTGTGATCTTTTATTTATCTCGAAAGGTACTTCTCCATCTTCCAGAATGAGGGTTCTTTACAGTCCCAAAGCTAGTCATCTTGCGTTACCTTGTCCTTAGTGCAAAAATATCATAAACTTTTTTCATTACCAATCTTTCTCTCTCTCTTTTACTTTTAATAATTTTGTTACGTCTCCGTTTGTTAATTAACTTCCCGTAACTTCGTTCCGACGAAACTTTAGCGACACAAGTATTTACTTAATAAAACTGGTTTATTCTTTCCGAATACAACTTTACCGATACACTTAACTTAAACAATCGCGCTAAACAAACGCTATAACAACGAACGTGCTCAATAATACTTCTGACTGCAGATCAATTACTCACTACCTACACACACACATTACATTCCCCTCTTTTATATACCAGCCTACCCTATCTAGCAAATACTAGAGGATTCGCAAAGATACGGGATAGTTCTAGAAACAAGAGGGCGTGAGAATTGTCACGTGATCTCGATGACGCAACACTGCCCCCTCCGTAATATTGTTCGTCCCGACCAATAACCACAT
>NW_013780930.1:0-1748 GCF_000517525.1 Limulus polyphemus
CTCTTTGCTCGTATCAACTCAGTTTAGCTGGGCGTACTGCACGCTGCATTTCTTTGCTCGTATATCTGTCACCGACAGCCTTGTCCAAAGGACGTTACCACCACGTGTGTAAACAAACGTAAATAAACGTTGAAATGTTTTCTGGTGTGATGTAACTCGAGAAGGTTACTGTGAATCTGTACAGAATTACACGAGAGCTATGTGCGCTAGCCGTCCCTAATTTAGCAATTGTAAACTAGAGGGAAGGCAGCTAGCCAAAACTACCTTAATGCGGGTTTGGACAAAGTACCAGCTATGTTATTATCGTTGTCTCGTTAGAATAATAGTCTTACTTGTAAAGTATTCAAAACTTTTATGACACATGGAAATTAATCATTAAATGAAAATACGATCAGCTATATTAACTGTCTTGTTCAAATATCTGTTTATCATGTAAACTATTAAATAACTTTTATTATATATAATTACCCATAGAAGTGAAAACTACACTGTTGATGACGTAATTATATGTAGAGGTATCATCTGATGTCACCCACAAACTCGCCTTCTGGTGCCACTTTATGGAACTATGACGTCATTGCCATGCCTATTATCTAACGGTCTAACCCTAGGTTCTTTTGCATATTACATAACTGTTATTTAACCTTTACGTGTAGACTTCCTTTGTCTATTAAGTAACAAGTTATTCCCGTATTTCTAAATTATTTTTAATTAACACGTTAATTTTCTTCGTTTTGAATAAAACTAACATTTAAAAAAATGATAGCAGTATTCGGCATTCCCGTGCTGGAAGGATGCTGCCTCAATGAGGGATTGCCAGGTGAATAGAGATCAAAGGATGTATCCTGAATGTTAATGACTATTGCGAAATATGCAAAGGATGCCAACACAGCCGAAAGTGTACTTTTCTCTAGTTGTCTTGTTTTTCTTCCTATTTAGAACAAATTTATGAGGTTAAGATATTTGAACACCCTAAAAAACTAAATGATATACATCGAGTGGAAAAGATACCACATTATGTAACAAAAGAAACTAAAATGAAATCTGATTTAGTTAATCAAAGACATCAACTACTACATGGCATTTCAAAGAACCGTCCTCTAGCGCATAACACTATTATTAGAGACAACGAAGACCGTCAAATGCTACATGGTGGGGTGAAAGGTCAGCATTTGACATATAAAACTGCTAATAGAAATGATCGTTTACTTGATCCAAGAAAAAAAAGTTATCATCATGAAAACATATATACGAATGCAGGTGTTTCTTCAATAGCAACTGAATCTGCACCAGATGGATATAGTATAAACGAAATGAATGACGGTGCTGCAAGTAGTAAAGTGTCAAAGAAAAAACAATTAGTAAATATATTCAATCCATTTTATATGAAAGAAAAATCCACCCAGTTAGAGAAAAATAAAGAAACTAGTTTTACTGATGCAAATGAAAATATAAGGATTAGCTCTTTTGAAATCCCCAAGAAGAATATAGCTAGTAAGATTGGGAAGAGAATAAGGATGATGCATAAGCAGCATAATATTCCCACCCCAGGTTGTTTTTGTTGCATCAAGTAAATGATCATATCTATTAGCAGTTTTATATGTCAAATGCTGACCTTTCACCCCACCATGTAGCATTTGACGCCGCTGATTAGCAAAGTCATGTATCCTTTTAACTTTTTTGGTAACATTATCTGATATGTTTCCTTTAAGGGCTTTTTGTATTACGGTCACTCTTGTCTTTTTTCT
>NW_013780931.1:0-682 GCF_000517525.1 Limulus polyphemus
ATGTTAATATTATAGATTCCTTTTCTTTCCAACAAAGGTAAATAGATGACGTAATCTATGACGTAGAGACCTAATATATTATTGAATTCGCCGTATCCTCTACTGTGGACTGTAATTTCGCTTATTCAAAATAGAGTACGACGAATCAAAGAATAACAAACTTCGTGCAATGCCACAATATTTCCACATACCTAAGATAATTTAAGTTACTAAACGGTGAATTAAAACGACTTAAAATTCCACAAATATTACATTACCCAAGGTTTCACTGTGAATATTGTAGCTATTAATTAAGTTCCCACAATGCCTTACATTTAATGTGATAACGAAATGCTAATTATTTATGTTCACCATGTTCTTTAGTCAATTTGTTTGTGAGCACTTAAATCCTCAATACATTTCTTACTTTATGTATTGTTGTGTTGCTAAACATGCGCAGTGCCCATCAACTAATGTATTCAGTAATAACTAAGTACCTTGAATTGTAGAGGAACGCCGTTCCCATCGTTAAAATATTGTTACGCCTCCGTTCGTTAGTTAATTTTCCGTATAATTTCTTTCCGAAGAAACTTTAGTGATACAAGTCCTTTCTTAAATAAAACTGGTTTATTCTCTCTGAATACAACTTTGCAATACACTTAATTTCCACAGTCGTGCTATAACAAACGCTATAATTCACAAC
>NW_013780932.1:0-297 GCF_000517525.1 Limulus polyphemus
TGCTTTTTACAAAATGTACAATCACAGGACACTATTTTGAATATTATAGCTTTAAATGTTCACCATAGAAGCATACAATCTCATACAGCAGCACATTTAATACCTCAACTGATTCAAAACCAATATTCAACACTGTCACACACGTCATTAGATGGTCTTAGGATAGTTTTGCTTCAAAGAACCTTGTTACAACAATAGTCAAAATCGGAGATCACGTGGTCGTAACATGACATCGTATAATAAGAAACAAGGCAATACATGATATATCTGGTTATTTAAGTATGCGTGTATATTTAG
>NW_013780933.1:0-682 GCF_000517525.1 Limulus polyphemus
GTACCTACATACTAAATTTGGTTAAGAACAATCAATTCAGGACCCTCTGGTAACAAGAAATCGAGAAACAATCGGTAACAAAAAGCTTCAGTGTGGTACACATACGATTTCAAGAAGCCATAAAAAGAGTAACATAAAACGACCACAAAAATCGTAAAACTAAAACTAATAATCTAGAATTTTGTAAGTTAACGCGCAATGTTACAGCGAACCTTAATAAAAAAATTCAAAAAGATTCATGTAAATGGGACTAAGTACTGGTACAAAACGCAAAACCTTCAATAACTCCCTTAAAACGCATCGTAGGAAGGTGAAACTTCGAATGATACTGTGGAACGAACTAGTGAATACACATAGCAAAAAAGGTTAAGATCCATCAATTTAGAACCCTCTGATAGCAAGAAATCTATAACAGAGCAATATCAATAAGCTTCACTTCAGTACACATTCTCTTTCAGAAAGCCAATAAAGTAGTAACAAAATGGACCACAAAAGTCTCAAAAATGATAATATGAAGCTAGAGTTTTGCATGTAAATACGTGAGTATGCAACGAACGTTCATAAAAAAATTCGAGAAGATTCGTCCAAATGGAACGAAGTACTGGTACAAAACGCAAAACCTTCCATTACTCCCTTAAAACGAATAGTAGAAAGGTGAAACTCTTCATGTAACTGCGCAACT
>NW_013780934.1:0-1275 GCF_000517525.1 Limulus polyphemus
CCAACTATTAACGGATGGTAACTAGTCTATTGTAGTGAGTAAATCAACTATTTAAGGATGGTAACTAGTTTACTGTAGTAAGTAAATTAACTATTAAAGGATGGTAACTAGTCTACTGTAGTAAGTAAATCAACTATTTAAGGATGGTAACTAGTCTACTATAGTAAGTAAATTAACTATTAAAGGATGGTAACTAGTCTACTGTAGTGAGTAAACCAACTATTTAAGGATGGTAACTAGTCTACTGTAGTGAGTACATCAGTGTTGATGGGTGACTAGTTTAGGAAGACAGTTCTTCGAGTTGATCGGTATTTGTTACAGTTTACTGTATATAAATATAGCTGTATGTGGTACCTACATTTATATGTAGTTGGATGTGATAGTGTGAGGTACCTACATTTATATGTAGCTATATGTGGTAGTGTGAGGTACCTACATTTATATGTAGCTGTTGGTGATAGTGTGAGGTACCTACATTTATATGTAGCTGTTGGGGATAGTGTGAGATACCTACATTTATATGTAGCTGTATATGATAGTGTGAGGTACCTACATTTATATGTAGCTGTATATGATAGTGTGAGGTACCTACATTTATATGTAGCTGTATATGATAGTGTGAGGTACCTACATTTATATGTAGCTATATGTGTTAGTGTGAGGTACCTACATTTATATGTATCACCATCAACTCCAGCAGTACTCGTGAGATCTGTTTAACCCTATCGTGATCAACGAGAACCTTTCAAGTGTTGTGTGCACACCTGAATGTCAAAGTTTTCCAAATAAATGTAAAAAAAATCATAATTCTAATTCTGTTTTAAGAAGTAAAATGTTTTAGAATTGCTTTATTAACATTTATTTAGTGTGTAATTTTCAAACAGAAATGAAAACAAGTTCCATCTTTCATTGCTATACAGCTCTGAGGAGTCTCGCCTGTAAACAAAATATTTATAAATTTTCTGATAATTTTTTCTGTCTATCCATATATGTTTGCTTAGAAATTTTCATCCCTTGAAAATATAATTATTGATGCTTTCTTTCTTACATAATGTTTCTTCTCTGTTAATGGTTTAATTGTCACCTTTTATGATGTGGTCTGAACAATTACTAATGGCTCACAGACACACCCCAATGAAAGAATAAACCATTCCAAGCTTTTACTTGTTGTTAAACAACTCTGTTCAATTATGTACAAGCTGCCCAGTGTCGGCTAACAATACGAAGAATTAAATTGTGACGGAATGCTATAAGTTCTTCAAATACCTATAGAAT
>NW_013780935.1:0-681 GCF_000517525.1 Limulus polyphemus
ATTTTATTATATTGACCATTCAGCCATGCCTGGTTAACAATACAGAAGTTACAATGATGCAGCACATATGCACTCATGTTACCATATCCAATAACATAAAACTGACCTTTAGTCTGTACAAAGTAACTTGTCTTGGCTGTGTTTTAGAATATTAGTATTTTATAAAATACAGTCACATTTCAATTATTATACATTATACATGCATATAAATTATTGCTATTTTGAAAAAAGTTCTTAAACTTATTTTTCTTAAAACATAGAACAGTAGCTATAGAAGTAAAGCAAACAATTATCTCTTCTAGTTATGACCTTTGTGCTTGGTTGTTGCTTGATGTAGGTTGCTAAGCCTTTAAAAATTTTGCATGTGGTTTGCATAGGTTTTATATATACATTTGAATAACTATAAAATCATAAATTACTATATCAATACCAAATAATTCCACTGTAATTTATCAAGCTTAGTAACTAAGATGTATTTTAGTCTAAAACAATTGAAATTTCGAGCAGACTAAAGACCCACCCTATCTCCTTGAAAGATTGGTTCAAAAGAAAGAAATGGCATCCAAGCCCATTAAAATGGCTGAGAAAGCCACTAGGGGGACATTCTGAGCTTCCAATTGGTTATTCATGTCATATACAGAAGTAAGTGTATATAAGGGAGCATTTCCAAAAATGGAAAGA
>NW_013780936.1:0-207 GCF_000517525.1 Limulus polyphemus
ATAACTTTCAATGTATTCTAACTGCCTTATAAGTCCACAAACTAAAAACTATATAACTTTCAATGTATTCTAACTGCATTATAAGTCCACTACTAAAAACTATATAACGTTCAGTGTATTCTAACGGCCTTATAAGTCCACAAACTAAAAACTATATAACTTTCAGTGTATTCTAACTGCCTTATAAGTCCACAAACTAAAAACTAT
>NW_013780937.1:0-911 GCF_000517525.1 Limulus polyphemus
GAACAATGTTTGGTATTGGCTAATGGTTAGATTAATAATGTTTGCTAATGGCTAATGGTTAGATGAATAATGTTTCTCATAAAATAGTAACAATGTTCGGTATTGTTAATGGTGCGATGAACAATGTTTGTTATTGGCTAATGGTTAGATCAACAATGTTTGGTATTGGCTAATGGTTAGATTAATAATGTTTGCTATTGGCTAATGGTTAGATGAATAATGTTTCTCATAAAATAGTAACAATGTTCGGTATTGTTAATGGTGCGATGAACAATGTTTGTTATTGGCTAATGGTTAGATCAACAATGTTTGGTATTGGCTAATGGTTAGATAATTAACTTTGGGTGTTGGCTAATGGTTAGATAAACAATGTTTGGTATTGGCTAATGGATAGGCGAATAGTGTTTGGTATTGACTATTGGTTAGATGATTAATGTTAGGTATTGCCTAATGGTTAGATGAACAATGTTTGGTATTGGCTAATGGTTAGATGATCAGTGTTTGGTATTGCCTAATGGTTAGATGAACAATGTTTGGTATTGGCAAATGGTTAGATGAACAATGTTTCGTATTGGCTAATGGTTAGATGAACAATGTTTTGTATTGGCTCATGGTTAGTTCAACAGTGTTTGGTATTGCCTAATGGTTAAATGAACAATGTTTGGTATTGGCTAATGGTTAGATCAATAATGTTTGCTATTGGCTAATGGTTAGATGAATAATGTTTGGTATTGGCTAAAGGATAGGCGAATAATGTTTGGTATTGGATAATGGTTAGATGATTAATGGTAGACATTGGCTAAAGGTTCAATAAACAATGTTTGGTACTGACTAATGATTAGACAAACAATGATTGTTACTGGCTAATGGTTAGATGAACAATGTTTGGTATTGGCAAATGGTTAGATGAA
>NW_013780938.1:0-1706 GCF_000517525.1 Limulus polyphemus
ATACATAGCATAATGAAACATTTGGCAATAATAAAGATAATTAATAATTGTATTTATGTAAGGAAGTATAATAAATAGATATATTATTATTATTAACTATATATCTTACCTCAACTTTAATTCTCCACGATATCAACGATATAATCACCGTAATAATACCAGAACCTTATAAGCTGTAGTTCTGTCGTCTAGAACAAATAGTTGAATTGTTGTTTCAGGTTTATAGTATCATGTTGCCTAGTGATTGTGTTACAGGTAGACGGTAGGAACATTTTTTTTTTCTTTTTACGAATATATGTATGATTTTGTTATAAAAAAAGAGACATTATAAGTAGTTTTAAAATATTAAAGTTAACAATGTGTGTTCATGTTACTAGTCTTCATTGTTCTAACTTAGAATATTCTCCGTACGTATTTTGGACATCACAAACTTTTACTGGATCACCACTGTAGGGGGAAGGATGGACGGTAGGTGATCCAGTAAAAGTTTGTGATGTCCAAAATACGTACGGATCAAACAAACGGCGTCTTCAAGATATGGCCACATTTTCTGAACCACCCAATCTCTGTATACTGTGATATGGAGTCATCACTTAATTATTGGTAAATTCTGCGTGTTTCACACCGTAACGCCCACCTGTACCAACGCAACACAAATTAGAGAAAGAACCTCTCTACCGGTAGTCTGTTCCGCCATCTATCACCACTTAAATCAAACAAACGGCGTCTTCAAGATATGGCCACATTTTCTGAACCACCCATTTCTGTATACTGTGATATGGAGACTGCAGGGGGAGGATGGACGGTAGGTGATCCAGAAGAAGTTTGAAATGTCCAAAACATTTGTCTTAGTTAGATAGAATGAAGTCTATAGTAATATGAACCCACATTGTTAATTCTAATATTTTAAAAGTATTTTCAAACTCTCTTTTTTTATATCACGAAGGCGAACATATAATTGTAGAGTAAAGTAAAATAATGTTCCTACCGTTTGCTTGTAACATAAACATTAGGTTGCACGACATTTGTAAGCATGAAACCACAATTCAACTATTTGTTCTAGATAACAGCATATAAAATTTGGCATTTTTGTTAGAGTGATGATATCACTGATATGCAGAAGAATTGAGTTGAGGTGAGATATATATGTTACTAGTAATATTTCTGTTTATTGGGCTTCCTTGTATTAATTATTATTATTGGTAAATTCTGTCATACCTCATAAAAGAGCACATGATTAATTTTGTAAAATGTAAATTCAGTTTATATAACATAATAAATTATTATCTCTCTCTCCAGGCCCTATTTGTTCTAAACACGAAATAGAACACATAGTAAAGTATAATTATAAATTTATATCAATATTCATTCAAAACTTCAAAATAAATGAAAAGAACAGTCATTGATTTTAGTATAGTAGTAAGCATTTTCAAGTTTTGAATCAATATTTATACAAATTTATAACGTTTTCGTATTAATGTAAGATAACGTTTAAATATTTTTCTCATATTTATATCAGCGGTGGAAAGTAATTCAGAACAGTAATAGTTCAAACCTTACAAATTTCAGTTACTTTTAAATTCATACATTCTATTTTCTTATCTTTTAATTTACTCCAACCGAACCTATATTTCGATTTACTAAATGTTTCAGTTAGATGTTTTTTCGACTTTTGACTCTTGCTGGAAAACAATATTTTTGAGTAA
>NW_013780939.1:0-1181 GCF_000517525.1 Limulus polyphemus
TTAAGATGGTGTTACAACGAACGAAAAAGATGGTAATCTGATGGTGTCATATCTGGAGAATATAGTGGGAAGGGGGAGAACTTCCCAACCCAACACTATAATCTTGTGTTGCGTCAAACGTGCCATATGTGGACGTACATTGTCGTGGAGAAGAACACCTTTCCGATTGACGAGCGAACGTCGTTTCTGATAAAGGGCTTAATTCAAACGTTCCAATTGCTGACTATAGATCTCTTCATTGACAGTTCGCTATGGATTGAGGAGTTCGAAATGAATTACTCCTTTGATGTCCCACAAAATGCAAAGCATCACTTTCTGCGGATGGAGTCCAGGTTTTGGGGTCGGAAGTGGTTTTTGTCTAGGATTGAGCCATTATTTTTGGCGTTTAATATTCACATAGAGAATCAATTTTTCATCACCGGTGACAGTTCTGTCCAAAAAATGGTTCACGTGCCAGAAGAGACGAAGCAACGTTCACACGTTGGAAACGATGATAATCGGAGAGTTCGTGAGGCACCCAAACACTTTCTTTGTGGAGTTTTTCCATATTCCTTAGATGTTTACGTATTGTTTCATGAGAGACATGCAATTTCAGGACCATTTCACGAGTGTGTTGCCTTGAGTTAGACTCAACACGCTTCTTCAGAGTGTCAATATCAATTCCAACATGTCGGCCCCTGCCATCACAGTTTTTAAGGCTAAAGTCACCTGAACTCAATTTGCTGAACCATCGTTGATACTTACGAACATTCAAAACATTTCCATAAACTTCTTTGATATTCTTTGTGGCTACAGAAGCGTTGTTTCTCTTCTTGTATTCAAACAGCATTACATGTCAAATGTGTGTCTCGTCGTGTGCCATCACTGTAAGGGATTAGAGTATACTAGACTTTACACTTTTTGTATGCGCTACACTTACGTGACGTTTAGGCGGTTCGTTTAACTATTATACGTGATGTACGTTTTTTGGGGGTGGTTAACGAAAATGCTCCAAAACGCGACATTAATTTCTTGACGACCTAATACATCGCTGAAACTGTATTGGGAAAAGGTAAAAAAATATTCAAATGTTCAGAAAAGCCATATTGCAAGAATATTCTGTAACTTTACAAGCTCACAAAGTAGTTGTGATTGTCCAGTCGAAAAGTCACTCAACTAAATGAAATAGCTTGTTTCTTTTG
>NW_013780940.1:0-1369 GCF_000517525.1 Limulus polyphemus
CAATAAGAAGACACAAGATTTAACAAAACTGTGTACTGTCAATAAGAAGAGACACGAATTAGCAATACTGTGTACTATCTATGAAAAGACACAAGATATAACGATACTGTGTACTGTCAATAAGAAGACACAAGATTTAATGATACTGTGTACTGTCAATAAGACGACACAAGATTTAACAATACTGTGTACTCTCAATAAGAAGACAAAAGGGTACACAGTATTGTTAAATCAATTGTCTTCTTCTTGAGAATACACAGTATTGTTAAATCTTGTGTCTTCTTATTGACAGTACACAGTATCGTTAAATCTTGTGTCTTCTTTTTGAGAGTACACAGTATTTTAAATCTTCATATCTTTTTATTGACAGTACACAGTATCGTTAAATATTGTCTTCCTTTTGATAGTACATTGTATTGTTAAATCCTGTGTCTTCTTATTGAAAGTAAACAGTATTGTTAAATCTTGTGTCTTCTTATTGAGAGTACACATTATTGTTAAATATTGTGTCTTCTTATTGACAGTACAGAGTATTGTTAAATTTTGTGTCTTCTCATTGATAAAACAAAGTATTGTTAAATCTTGTGTCTTCTTATTGACAGTACACAGTATTGTTAAATTTTGTGTCTTCTTATTGATAGTACAAAGTATTGTTAAATCTTGTTTCTTCTTTTTGAGAGTAAACAGTATCGTTAAATCTTCTGTCTTCTTATTGACAGTGCACAGTATTGATAAATCCTTTATCTTCTTATTGACAGGACACAGTATAGTTAAATCTTCTGTCTTCTTATTAAGAACACAGTATCGTTAAATATTGTGGCTTGTTATTGATAGTGCACAGTATTGTTAAATCTTTATGTCTTTTTATTGACAGTACACAGTATTGTTAAATCTTGTAAAATATTGTGTCTTCTTATTGACAGTACACAGTATGGTTAAATCTTGTGTGTTCTTATTGAGAGTAAACAGTATTGTTATCTATTGTGTCTTCTTATTGATCTTCTTATTGATTGTACACATTATTGTTATATCTTGTGTCTTCTTAATGACATTACAAAGTATTTTAAATCTTGTGTCTTCTTATTGACAGTACACAGTATCGTTAAATCCTGTGTATCGTTAAATCTTTTGGCTTGTTAGTGATAGTACACAGTATTACACAGTATCGTTAAATCTTCTGTCTTCTTATTGACAGTACACAGTATTGGTAAATCCTGTATCTTCTTATTGACAGTACACGGTTGTCAATAAGAAGACAGAAGATTTAACGATACTGTGTAATATCAATAAGAAGAAACAAGATTTAACGATACTCTGTACTGTCAATAAGAAGACACAAGATTTAACAATACTGTGTACTCTCAATAAG
>NW_013780941.1:0-682 GCF_000517525.1 Limulus polyphemus
TGTTCAAGAGAGGAGAGAAGTACCCAGAGGGAATAAGAGACAGCACAAAAGCAGCAATATCCATCATGTTCTTTGGTTCTCCTACTGGAGATATTCTCCCAAGTTTGAAACTGTCTTTGTCCCTCATAATAAGCACCAACAAGGTCAAATATATTACGTAAAGACAATCTCAGTAGTCATTCAGGTGAAAGTGTGTTACAATTATCAGCAGAACACATCATTCGCTTTGTACGCATTTCTAGCAATTCAACACACTTAATGCAACCATTAGATGTTGCTTTCTATGTTCCACTAAAGTAATCATGGAGGAAAGTGCTTGACAGTTGGAAGGTAAGCACCTAGCACAATTCACAGACACTATCAAAAAAATGCTTCCCCAGCTTCTTATAGATCTATACAAGCCTATCTACCCATAAGAATAACAGAGCAGTGAAAACCTGGTTGCAAACTTTAGAGCCTATGGACTTTATACACGTCTTCCTGATAAAGTTCTGAACAAACCCCTAGGATCTGGCCACAGCATCTCAAGATGGTAAAACTCGCCCGTCTTTAGTTTATAGTGCCGTTATATCATTGAAAAAGACTGCAGACTACCTCGTACTATCAACAGAAACCCCAATTACTGTATTTAATAAATTACAAACCACTATTGCTACCTTCCTGGACATACAAAAAGCTTTTT
>NW_013780942.1:0-1184 GCF_000517525.1 Limulus polyphemus
TTAAACGTTGTGTACATATAGTAGGGAACATTGTTCTGTGGTGCAGTTAAACGTTGTGTACATATAGTATGGAACATTGTTCTATGGTGCAGTTAAACGTTGTGTACATATGGTATGGAACATTGTTCTATGGTACAGTAAAATGTTGTGTTTCTTTTGTAATCAACGTTGTTCTGCAGTACAGTTAAATGCTTTATTTATATAGTAGTCAACGTTGTTCTGTAATACAGTTCAGTGTTGTGTTTATATAGTAGATTACGCTGTTCTGTGGTACAGTTGAACGTTGTGTACATATAGTAGGGAACATTGTTCTGTGATACAGTTAAATGTTGTGTTTATATAGTAGATTACGTTGTTCTGTGGTACAGTTGAACGTTGTGTACATATAGTAGGGAACATTGTTCTGTAGTACAGTTAAGCGTTGTGTTTATATAGTAGATTACGCTGTTCTGTGGTACAGTTAAATGTTGTGTACATGTAGTAGGGAATGTCGTTCTGTGGTACAGTTAAATGTTGTCTTTATAAAGTAGACTACATTGTTCTGCGGTACAATTAAATGTCGTGTTTATATAGTAGGCTACGTTGTTCTAGAGTGCAGTTAAATGTGCTTATAAAGTAGACTACGTTGTTCTGTAGTACAGTTAAATATTTTGTTTATATTGTAGTCAACGTTGTTCTGTGATTACAGTTAAATGTTGTCTTTATATAATAGACTAAGTTGTTCTATAGTACAGTTAAATGTTGTGTTTATAAAGTAGACTAAGTTGTTCTGTGTTGCAGTTGGAGGTTATGTTTATATAGTAGTCAGCATTGTTCTGTGGTACAGCTAAATGTCGTGTTTATATAGTAGACTATGTTGTTCTGTGGTACTGTTAAACGTGTTTTTGAAGTAGACTACGTTGTTCTGTGATACAATTAAACACTGTGTACATGTAGTAAGCTACGTTGTTCTGTGGTACAGTTAAATGTTGTGTTTATATAGTATATTACGTTGTTCTGTGATACAAATAAACATTGTGTACATGTAGTAAGCTACGTTGTTCTGTGGTACAGTTAAATGTTGTGTACATATAGTATGGAACATTGTTTTGTGGTACAGTTAAATGTTGTGTTTATATAATAGTCAACGTTGTTCTGTAATACAGTTAAGTGTTGTATTTATGTAGTAGGTTACGTCGTTTTTT
>NW_013780943.1:0-682 GCF_000517525.1 Limulus polyphemus
AAGTTTCCGAGAAAATGATACAGAAGAGTTTACGATTTCTAGTGTTTTATTATATGTAAACATTATATAGATATAGAAGACTCGTAATTATACGCTGTCCTATGCATACCAAGAATTAGCGAGCAAACGTACCTTTAGCCTAACGTTTAGGTATTTTTACGACACTAAGTTTGTGTATAGAAGAAAGGCTAAAGTGGTAGAATAGTTTCTTTCAAAACTGCCTGCTTACTCAGCTATCTGCTTAGATACGCCATAAAGTGTTTTTCTCCAATTTTGTACGTATATTTTTAAACCGTAGAACAGTTACAGTTTGAATAATTACAAGTATATATGATGATTTACAATTTGTCATAAGACGATAGTTTTATGTCTAATAAATTTTTAAACAATACTGTTCTTGAAAATCTCTAATAGGTTAGATTAAGGATGTCGTGTTTAAAAATGTATTAGGCCTCATTCTAATGTAACTGTAAAGTTTCATATAGAAGTCTTTACCCGTCAATACAAATAAAACAGAACACTTCATGAAGTTCTCCGAGAATATAAAACAGCAGATTTCAAGATAAGTATTGTTTTGTTATATGTAAACATTATAGAGATATAGGCGATTCGCAATTATTGGTTGTTCTATGCATATAAAGTAATTAGCGCGCGAACGTATATTTAGCCTAACTTTTAGATA
>NW_013780944.1:0-2017 GCF_000517525.1 Limulus polyphemus
AATGAAGTTATCTTATGATAAGAGATCTACTGAAGTCAGCTTTGTACCAGGAGACAAGGTGTGGTTTTATAATCCCAGGAAGACCAAAGGGAAGTCTCGTAAGTTGTCTTCTCCATGGGAAGGCCCATATGACATAGTGGATCATCTCTAGACGTGACTTTCTGAATAAAATGTGGTCGGCAAGGTAAGCCAAAAGTGGTGCATGCCAACAGGCTTTGGCATTATCACAGTCCAGGACATTTCAGTTGGAACGAAGTGGACAACAGAACAAATGACGCTGCTGAAGACGTTCCACCTGAAGAAGCCACTGTCAAAGAAGAAACTCTACTTAGTTTTGAGAAGGGAAACAGTGAAGCCTTTGATGAAGCTACTACCACTGATGTGACTGTTACTGATGATAGGACATTTCCCAATGAAGCAGATGAACCCTACATGAAGCAGAAGCCAACGAGACGTAGGCCAGTATGGGTGAAGATACGCTTCGTAAAATTAAGAGACTTTGTTGAATTATAATTTTGTTTTTGTAAATTCTGTACATTTAATTAAGTTATTGTTAATTGTTTATTGGTTTAATGTAAGTGGCTATTGTTCGGGACGAACAATACTAAGGAAGGGCAGTGTTATGACAGCAGAGGTCACATAACGCTAGTAACACGCCACGTGCTTCTAGAACGTTCATGAAGCATCAGGAGACTACTAGATATGGGGTAGTCTTGTATATATAAGATGGTCACAACGTGACGGCAACAATGTGTAATTGAACTGCTGACAGAGAGAGAATATTGTTGAGTCAAGCACGTAAGACGTTCGTTGTGAATTATAGCGTTTGTTATAGCGCAACTGTTAAAATTAAGTGTATCGCATAGTTGTATTCAGAAAGAATAAACCAGTTTTATTTAAGAAAGGACTTGTATTGGTAAAGTTTCTTCGAAAATAATTTTTACGGAAAATTAACTAACGAAGGAGATGTAAAAATGTATTAAAACAAGTCAAATGTATATACAAACGTTCATTACAGTGTTGGTTATTACAGTTGTATCTAGAGCTTTAAATAACTGTCCCTTTTTCGTCAAAGTCCACACAGGCTGGTTCATTCACTTTAGAACACTTTAACAAGACGAGTTATTCTTCTCTACTCTGTTATTACAATACAATCTGTGACAATATCATTTTTTAAAAAAATCGCTACTATAATGGTTTGTTACCACAGTTGTATACAAAGCTTTAAATAATTGTCTCTTTTTCATCAAAGTCCACACAGGCTGATTCAATTACTTTAGAACACAATTGGCAAGCCAAATTATTTCTTCTCTACTCTGTTACTGGAATACAATCTTAGAAATCGACACTATACTATCTTTATGGCTAAACTCACAAGCATGCAGTCTACATATATCTGACTATATCTTTCACTAACTAACTAACTAACTAACTCAAACTACATTTTAGATGTGTACTTGTAGACTGAAAAAGGCCTAGAATGTACGAAATACATTATGAGATATTATGATGCAGTAACACTCGAGAAAAACTTAGAAAGTTCTAGTAACATGATGCAATAATACGACAATCGCCAATTTACAACAGTTGAACTAACTACACAGCATATGTTTCATAAACAGTTAAGTAAATAAACCTGTGAAAAACTATCATTTCTAGAAAGAACTAAATTTAACACTTGTGCTATAAAACTATCTAAATGTTAAACTTAAACGGAAACAGTCGTGTATATCTAACATTAGTGTTTGGTTGATTTAATAACAAAATATTGCTCATGCTCAAGCATTTATGGTAAGGTGTTAGTTTAATGTCTTTTAAAACTTTGATTATATCTTTGAAACAATACACATTTGTATTTATCTTCAGTCTTACCAGCAAACCAAGGGGTCTTTTTGACTTAACTCAAGAACTACAATCTTGAGATGTCATGCACATATATTTCTCTCCATTAAGCCTAGATATGGATGTAATACTTTATATATCAGGTGTGTGATTGCTACACTACCTGCAATTTTCT
>NW_013780945.1:0-682 GCF_000517525.1 Limulus polyphemus
GGATTCTCGTCCTAAACCTAGCCCTGTAGACTTCTGACTGATTCTGGGTTCCGTACATGAGTTCCATAGCCTCTACCAGAGCTCTATAGTTGTGTCTGTCGGCTGCTGTCAACTGTCCAAGTATTTCCAGTGGTTGTCCCTTCAACCTCGTTGCCAGATATTCAGCTTTCTGCTCCTCTGTCTTGTTTCCTTTCTTGTTCCAGTTGCCACTGCTGTAGTCTCTCTTCTTGTTTATTTTGTTTCTCCTCCAACAACTGCTGTAATTTCACTTCTTGTTTATTTTATTTCTTCTCCAATAGCCGTTGTAATCTCTCTTCTTGTTTATTTTCTTTCTCCTCCAACAACTGCTGTAATTTCTCTTCCTGTTTATTTTCTTTCTCCTCCAATAGCTGCTGTAATCTCTCTTCTTGTTTCTTTTCTCGTTCTTCTTGTTTCTTTTCTTTTTCCTCCAACAACTGCTGTAATATCTCTTGCTTATTTTGCTGTTCGAGCTGCCATTGTTGTAGGTTTTCTTGCCACTGCTGTAATCTTTCTTCTTGTTTCTTTTCTCGTTCTTCTTGTTTCTTTTCTTTTTCCTCCAACAACTGCTGAATCTCTCTTGTTTATTTTGCTCTTCGAGCTGCCACTGTTGCCGGTTTTCTTGCAACTGCTTTTGTCTCTCTTCTTGTTTCTTTTCTTGTTT
>NW_013780946.1:0-1016 GCF_000517525.1 Limulus polyphemus
TATTGTTGGCCACGTGAGATATAGCGTTTGTTATATCGCGACTGTTGAAATTAGGTGTATCATAAATTTGTATTCGGAAAGAATAAACCAGTTTTATTTAAGAAAGGACTTGTGTCGCTAAAGTTTCGTCGGAACGAATTTACGGAAAATCAATTAACAAGCGGAGACGTTACAAACTGGTGTCAGAGAGTGGGATAAAAAAAATGGAAATGAGAAGCGGCAAATCAAACTACAGCCTAGCAGACTTAATGGCAGCAATACAAGAACAGCAAAAGAAACAAGAAGAACGAGAAGAGAAATTACAACAGTTGTTAGAGGAAAAAGAAAAGAAACAAGAAGAACGAGAAGATAAACAAGAAAAGAAACAAGAATAAAAATTACAGCAGTAGCAACTGGAACAAGAAAGGAAACAGGAAGAAAGTCAGCAGCAACTACAGGAAAGTCAACAACAGTGGCAAGAACTACAAACGAAAAACATTAGTAAATTTAAAAGCGAATAGATACATTAAAGGACAATTTATTGTCTTTTACACAAAGAAGATACATTAATCATAGACTTAACCAGCCCCAGACAATGACAAGCCCCTTCCAGACTTTGCAGCTAAACCCTAATGCAGACATCTTCAGCCCTGTTAGAAGTCACATCCCAGATATCAATGTCAGTAATAGGAGTGATCCAGTGGAAGGAAGCCACAGGAATTCGATGGGAAGGCACCGTGGGAAGCATATAGAGCACAGTTTGAGCTACTGGCAGAGATGAATGGATGGACAGAGGAACAGAAAGCTGTATATCTGGCAACGAGCTTGAAGGGACAACCACTGGAAATATATGGACAGTTGACAGCAGCCGACAAACACAACTATAGAGCACTGGTAGAGGCTCTGGAACTCAGGTACGGAACCCAGAATCAGTCAGAAGTCTACAGGGCCAGGTTCAGAATGAGAGTCCGTGCTAAAGGGGAGAGCCTGCAAGAGGTGGCACAGGACTTGGAGAGCATGGCACACAAGGCCTACCC
>NW_013780947.1:0-710 GCF_000517525.1 Limulus polyphemus
AAGGTGGCGAAATATTAAAAATAAATAAGCCTAAAAATTGTCACAAAGGTCACGTAACTGCAGATCGCCCCCCCACACACTCGTATAGAAAAAAAAAAACAATAACAAAAATATCTACTGTTAATGTGGATTTTATAACTAAATTAAGAATTAAAAAAATCCAGTTTTGTTGTCTATACATTTCATTTTATACTTTTAGTAAATAGACTAACAACAATATTAGGTTATACTTTTGTTGCTAAGCAACATGACATAAAAGCGATTTGTGGAACGTAGTGTTACCAAAACGCACTGGTTTTTTTATATATTAGAAGTTATTAATCTAACTGATATTTACCGATAATTATTCTATGAATACGTGCATCTTACTTAAAGCTTACCACATTTTGTGTAAATACAGTAAATATTCATAATTATAGTTTAAATATCTGCTCCGGCACGAGGCTGCTCCAATGGACCGATCTCGTCTACATTCGTATGTTGGGACGACGTTGATTTTTATGCTGTATGGTAGATGTAAATTCCCTGTTAAACCAGTACCACAAAATATGGATGATTGTTTTAGCAAATCAAGTACCGTCAAAAGGACAAAAGAAGTAAAATAATTATTACTTCAACCAGTAAAACTACCCTTGGTAGTGGATTCATGATATTACTTTACTGGAAAGAACGATGACTGGGTAAATGTATGTTTCTGTAAAACTACCCTT
>NW_013780948.1:0-765 GCF_000517525.1 Limulus polyphemus
GTGACACGATTCCAAACATGTGTTTTTCAATGAGACATCTAATTTTTGTTTTGCTTTTTCTCTCTTACTCGGGGGGTAGGGGCTTCGATCCGTGGGGGCCTGGGGTAATTACCCCATTTGCTACCCTCCTTAATTCGATCCTGTGCATGATATAATAAATTCATAGAGCAGTTTCCAACAATTATACAAGTTTTAATGGTAATTTTATAACTTACTGTTTACTTTTTAACTGCCCCCCAGTAGCACAGCGGTATGTCTGCGGACTTACAACGCTAGAAACTGGGTTTCGATACCCGTGATGGACAGAGCACAGATAGCCCTTGTGTAGCTTTGTGCGTAATTACAAACAAACAAACCAACACATACAAGGGCCCCCCAGTGGCACAGCGGTATGTCTACGGACTTACAACGCTAGGATCTGGGTTTCGATACCCGTGGTGGGCAGAGCACAGATAGCCTATTGTGTAGCTTTGTGCTTAATTACAAACAAACAAACTTTTTAAAAAATCTCTCGTGTATATTACTTATACAACAGGACGGTTCATGTGTACTGTTTTTTTTATAACCACTTACAAAACTTACCCTTACATGGGGCATGTTAAGATCCAAGACTACCTCGTTCATCTCGATCATCAATATTTCCATTAAATATACAGCATAATTCTATATATTACCTTAGAAAGAAGTTAATATAAATACTTGAAAACTTACCCTTACATGGGGCAAGACTACCTCGTTCATCTCGATCATCAATATTTCCATTAA
>NW_013780949.1:0-682 GCF_000517525.1 Limulus polyphemus
ACTATTAAATTTAATATAGAAGTGGTTACATGAACATGCAGCACACAGTATTATTGTATTTATATAGAAGTAGTTATATGAACATGCACCACGAAGTATTATTGTGTTTATAAAGAAATAGTTACATGGACATACTAGAGACTACTATTATATTTATATAGAAGTAGTTACATGGACATACTAGAGACAGTGCTATTATGTTTATATAGAAGTAGTTACATGAGCATACAACAGACAGTACTATTATAATTATATATCAGTAGATACATGGACAAAAAACAGAGTAATATTATATTTATATAGAAGTAGTTACATGGACATACAACAGACAGTACTATTGTATTTATATAAAAGTAGCTACATGGACATACAACAGGCAGTATTATTATATGTATATAGAAGTAGTTATATGGACAGACAATCGACAGTACTATGATATTTATAGAGAAGTAGTTACATGTACGTATGATAGACATTACTATTATATTTAAATAAAAGCAGTTAGATGAATATACAACTGACAGTACTATTATATTTATATAGAAGTAGTTACATGAACGTACTAGAGACAGTACTATTTTATTTATATAGAAGTAGTTACGTGGACATAGAAACGAAATTACTTTTATATTTATGTCAATGCAGTTACATGGACATGCAAAAGACAGTAATTTTATATTTA
>NW_013780950.1:0-1755 GCF_000517525.1 Limulus polyphemus
ATCTAATTCGTTTTTAAATTTACTAATGTTTTCCATTTGTACTTCTTGCCATTGTTGTTGATTTTCCTGTAGTTGCTGCTGACTTTCCTGCAACTGTTGGATACTTTCTTTATGTTTCCTTTCTTGTTCTAGTTGCCACTGCTGTAGTCTCTCTTCTTGTTTATTTTCTTTCTCCTCCAATATCTGTTGTAATCTTTCTTCTTGTTTATTTTGCTGTTCGAGCTGCCACTGTTGCAAGTTTTCTTGCCCCTGCTCTAATCTTTCTTCTTGTTTATTTTCTTGTTTATTCTCCCGTTCTTCTTGTTTCTTTTCTGTTTCTTCCAAGAACTGCTGTAATTTCTCTTCTTGTTTCTCTTCTAGTTTTTCTTGTTTCTTTTAATGTTCTTGTATTGCTGCCATCAAATCTGCTAAGCTATAGTTTGATTTGCCGCTTCTCGTTTCTTGTTTTTTGTTTTTTAATATTACTCCACAACTGACCCGATGGTTGTTTCTGTACCGCTTTGAATATTGTACAGCAAACATAATGTACATTGCTGACATATTACTCCACAACTGACCCAGTGGTTGTTTCTGTACCGCTTTGAATAGTGTACAGTAAACATAATGTACACTGCTGACATATTACTCCGCAACTGACCCAATGGTTGTTTCTGTACCGCTTTGAATAGTGTACAGTAAACAGAATGTACACTACTGACATATTACTCCGCAACTGACCCAATGGTTGTTTCTGTACCGCTTTGAATAGTGTACAGTAAACATAATGTACACTGACAATTGTTAAGTTTCTTAAACAGCTTCCACAGGCTTAAGTGGGCGTCATGATCGTAGGTGTCTCTTCAAATTTATGAATGGGATTACGCAGAACTCTTGAGCTAGATGGGTCTCGACAAACAGCTCTGCCATAACGAAAGGCACATAAAGTCGCCCCTGCATTACATCAATTGCTATAGAAAACTTCACATCTGATATTTCTGTAAGTTTGCGTACAGAAAAATATAACTTTAGAGGTAATGTCACAAAACGTAAGTGGCGCCTCAGGTGCCAAACTGTTTATCGTGACTACGTGTGTATGCACATTCAATTCTACTAACATATGTGACATGCTTTCATAGCTATGATCAACAGAACACACCGTATACCTTTTTGTCGTCGTGTATTCGCAGCATATGGTAATACTCCTCACTAGGGTAAACAGTGACCAAAACTGTACCTCAAAATTAAGTGTAACAGGAATAATTTAAACATGTCTTGTGAATTACTTTAGTAAATCAAAAACAACGATTTAAAACATATTTTTATTAAAATTTATTTACTCCATACTATTCAAAGCGGCACAGAAACAACCGTTGGGTCAGTTGCGGAGTAATATGTCAGCAATTCGACATCAGACAAACAATACCCAAGAAACTGCAGCATCCATAAAGTTTCCATGGCGACCCCAGCAAACTGTGAAAAGTGGTGTTCAAGACACTAAAGTTGTTTTTATAGAAGATTGGAAGATTACAGAAATGTGCTTTTTGACAATCCAAAGAAGTGGTTGAATAAAAGATGGAAGATTACAGGAATATGCTTTTTGACAATCCAAAGAAGTGGTTGAATACAAGATGGAAGATTACAGGAATATGCTTTTTGACAATCTAAAGAAGTGGTTGAATACAAGATGGAAGATTACAGGAATATGCTTTTTGACAATCCAAAAAAGTGGTTGAATACAAGATGGAAGATTACAGTTGCAGGTTTTCTTGCAACTGC
>NW_013780951.1:0-1796 GCF_000517525.1 Limulus polyphemus
GAAAATGGTAAAATACATAAACACGATGATTATACCGTACTTTATTAAGACATGAGTAAAATACATCAACACGATGATTATACCATACTTTATTAAGACACGGATAGAATGCATAGACATACTTTATTAAGACATGGGTAAAACACATGAACACATAGATTATACCATAATTTATTAAGACTTGGGTAAAATACATGAACACGATGATTATACCATAATTTACTAAGACATGTGTAAAGTACATCAACACGATGATTATACCATACTTTACTAAGACATGGGTAAAATACATCAACACGATGATTATACTATACTTTATTAAGACATTGGTAAAATACATGAACACGATGATTATACCATAATTTATTAAGACATGGGTAAAATAAATGACACGATTATTTTAACACACTTTATTAAGACATGCGTAAAATACATCAACACTATGATTATACCATACTTTATTAAGACCTGGGCAAAACACATCAACACTATGATTATACCATACTTTATTAAGGCATGGATAAAATACATGTTCACAATGATTATACCATACTTTATTAAGACATGAATAAAATGCATAAACATACTGTATTAAGACATGGGTAAAACACATGAACACGATGATTATACCATAATTTACTAAGACATAGGTAAAGTACATCAACACGATGATTATACCATACTTTACCCATGTCTTAATAAAATATGGTATAATCAACGTGTTCATGTATTTTACCCAAGTCTTAATAAATTATGGTATATTCATCGTGTTCATGTATTTTACCCATGTCCTAATAAAGTATGGTATAATCATCGTGTTCATGTATTTTACCCATGTCTTAATAAAGTATGGTATAATCATCGTGTTCATGTATTTTACCCATTTCTTAATAAAGTATGTCTATGCATTCTATCCATGTTTTAATAAAGTATGGTATAATCATCGTGTTGATGTATTTAACGCATGGTTTAATAAAGTGTGGTAAAATCATCGTGTTAATGTATTTTACCCATGTCTTAGTAAGGGTTGATGTATTTTACCCATGTCTTAGTAAATTATGGTAAAATCATCGTTTTCATATATTTTACCCAAGTCTTAATAAATTATGGTATAATCTCCATGTTCTTATGTTTTACCCATGTCTTAATACAGTATGTTTATGCATTTTATTCATGTCTTAATAAAGTGTGGTAAAATCATCGTGTTCATGTATTTTATCCATGTCTTAATAAAGTATGGTATAATCATCTATTTCATGTATTTTACCCATGTCTTAATAAAGTAAGGTATAATCATCGAGTTGTTGTATTTTACCCATGTTTTAACAAAGTATGGTATAATAATCGTGTCTATGTAACGATGATTATACCATACTTTACTAAGACATGGGTAAAATAAATCAACACGATGATTATACCATACTCTATTAAGACATGGGTAAAATACATGAACTCGATGATTATACCACACTTTACTAAGACATGGGTAAATACATAGACATGATGATTATACCATACTTTATTAAGACATGGGTAAAATACATGAACACGATGATTGTACCATATTTTATTAAGACATGGGTAGAATACATGAAATCGATGATTATACCACACTTTATTAAGACATGGGTAAAATACATCAACACTATGATTATACCATACTTTATTAAGACATGAATAATATGCATAGACACACTTTACAAAGACATGGGTAAAATAGAACAACACGATGATTATACCATAACTTACCTAGAAAACGGTAAAATACATAAACTCGATGATTATACCATACTTTG
>NW_013780952.1:0-680 GCF_000517525.1 Limulus polyphemus
CCAGATACACTGCTTTCTGCTCCTCTGTCCATCCATTCATTTCTGCCAGGAGCTCAAATTGTACTCTAAATGCTTCCCGCGGTGCCTTCCCTTCGAATTCCTGTGGCTTTCTTCGTACTAGATCACCCCTATTGCTGACACTCATGTCTGGAATGTGATTTCTGACAGGACTGAAGATGTCTGCATTACGGTTTAGCTGCAGGGTCTGGAAGGGGCTTTCTGTTGTCTGAGGCTGATTAGGTCCATGGCTAATATATCCTCCTTGTGTAAAAGACAGTAAATCATCCTTTAATGTGTTTAATTCATTTGAAATTTACTAATCTTTTCAATTTGTGTATGCTGGCTTTCTCTCAACTGTTGGAGACTTTCTTTCTGTTACTTTTCTTGTTCCAGTTGCCACTGCTGTATCCTCTCTTCTTGTTTATTTTCTTTCTCCTCCAACCACTGCTGTAGTCTCTCTTCTTGTTTCTTTTGTCGTTTTTCTTGTTTCCTTTCTTTTTCCTCCAACCACTGCAGTAATCTCTCTTGTTTGTTTTGCTGTTCGAGCTGCCACTGTTGCAGGTTTTCTTGCCACTGCTGTTGTCGCTCTTCATGTTTCTTTTCTCTTTCCCCCAACAACTGCTGTAATCTCTCTTCTTGTTTCTTCTCTCGTTCTTCTTGTTTCTTTTTGCTGTTCTTGT
>NW_013780953.1:0-682 GCF_000517525.1 Limulus polyphemus
CTTTACCATGAGGCCAGAGCTCTGCAGGTCCTTGGGTCACAGTTGGTTGTTCAGTTCACATCTTCTCCACTATTATCCACCCAACCTGTAGGGTTTCTGTTTCCCACAGTTCATCAGGATTTGGAACTTAGTTCTAGGGTTATCTGAGTTTGATTGGTCTGGGGGTAGTGAGAGAGTCAGGCTAGTTCTTCAGAGGTTTTATTCCTGTTAGTTGTTGGGCTTATGGAGACAGGAGATTGGTGTATAGTCATCGATCTTCCTTGTCTATAGCAATGTCTAGATTCTCCAAGGTTCACAAGTTACTCATTCCTCAATCTGTGTTGATTTTTTTACTGGGACTGTAGATGTCCAACTTAGTTATAGTCAGCTCTTATCTAAACTTAGTAGTGGAGTCCCACCACTATCAGTGTTTGTGGTGCACAAGGGTCAGATAGTGCAGTTCCAGGTTTTTTCTTTCAGGTTCACATAGGCTTAACATGGGTTCTGTCATATTGTACGAGTTCTACAAGTTTTCTCGTCCCCTCATTCCATCATACTGTGCACGCACACCATTCCATGGAAGACTGGTTTCTGCTAGCAGCATTTTGCTAATTGTTAGACCATCACTTCCTGATTCTACTTGTTACTGGGACATCTGTTCTTGCTCCAATTCAATATGTTATCAATCTAGGTATACACCTGG
>NW_013780954.1:0-681 GCF_000517525.1 Limulus polyphemus
GTTGGTTTCCATGAAAAAGAACTATTCAACAAAGTTCCAGACCTGCTGTTTACTTCTGCTATGTAGACGACACATTTGCCATTTTAAAAACTGAACAGGAATGTGAGTGTTTCTTAAAAGACCTAAACTCGTTGCACTCGGCTCTCAAATTTACTTTTGAAAAGGAACAACATAACTCTTTACCGTTCCTAGAAGTCTTAGTTGAAAAAGATTACTTTCGTTTTCTCACCAGCATATACAGAAAACCTACTTTTACAGGACAATACACACGGTGGGATTCTTTCAGTCCTAAAAGTCGCAAAACGAACCTTATTGCTACTTTAGTCCATCGGACTCTAGTTATCTGTTCAAAATTTATACTAGATTTCGAATTGAAGACAATTAAAACTATTTTACTAGAAAATGGGTATCCAGAAAACGTCATCAATCAAATTGCTTCAAGAAAAATTGCGAGCTTCTCAACTGCCCCAAAATTTGGTCCTAACAAGTGTCCTGTATACTTAAAACTACCATGGATTAGTAACATTTCAAAAAAAATTTGAAAAACAATTGAAAACGGCCATTACTAAATGTTTTCCTGCAGTGAACCCCTACTGTGCTTATTCCACACGTAAGCTATCGCCTGCAACACACAAATATGCGATACCTACCACACAGAAAAGTATGGTTATTTATGAATTC
>NW_013780955.1:0-681 GCF_000517525.1 Limulus polyphemus
ATTTTGAGTTGCAATGGTGAAAAACATGGGTAGGTTTTTTATTGTGTTCTGTCAATCTGGTTTCTAATGTTCTTCCTGTTTCTCCGATGTAGAATTCTGGGCAGTTATTTCATGTTATTTTGTAAATGACGTTGGTATTGTGTGATTCTAAATATTTTTTGTTTACTGACGATTTTAATTTAGGGCCGGGTTTTTGTGAGAACTTGACGTTGGCAGGAATATTGTGTTTAATGGCTAGTTTTGTCCAAATGTGGATAATTCTTGAGCTGGTTTCAGGAACAAATGGTAAACTGCAGTGTAATGTACTGTTGTTGGGTTTCTTAGTATCAATTTTGTTCGTGAGTTGAGTTTTGTTATGGGAAATGTTGGACAGTTTTTCAATAATAGCTGGTGGGAATTTATTGGTGTGAATAAAGGAATGCTTTATGTGGTTAATTTCTTCATTTATGTAGCCCGTTGAACAGAGTCTTGTAGCTGTGTTTATGGGGTTTTTAAGTGTATTGATTTTTTGTGTTGTGTCATGAGCGGAATTCCAGGTGATGTAGAGGCCAGTGTGGGTGATTTTGCAGTGAATTTTGGTTTTAAACTCTGTGTGTGTGTCCGCTTCACCATTGCAACTAAAAAAACCAAAGTATGTCTATTAAAAACACAGTCATTTTAAACAAAGAACCCAACATAAAC
>NW_013780956.1:0-680 GCF_000517525.1 Limulus polyphemus
CTCATTCTTAACAGGAGATGTAAAATGTTGTTAATGCAAATAAAGCAATTCTCGTGAAAATAACCTGTCTAATTAAACTTTGATTACAGACTTAAAAGGTTTGGAGGCTAATAGAATCACAAATTTCCAAAATACCTTGGATTAGTGAGATATCCGTTTGCACTGACTAGTCTTTTGAAAAAAAAACAAGTAATAACACACCAGCATAGTTTTTGCACAAATGATAAAATAATTAATAAAACATTTAAAAAATTGGAAAAAAACCAATCTTGTCATTTTCAAAGAATGGGGTGAAACAATTTTTACGTCTTGTAGTTCAAAATGGGAGCAGAGGTTCATTAACAGAAGTAGAGTTAAAAAACTAACTTTAAAAAAAAGACTTCCAAATCCCAGTTCACTATTGAGCATATTTTCTCATTTTTTAAATTTTTTATATTGATTCTTTTATGTTGCGTTGATGGAAGAATTGGGGCTTTTTTTCAATGATTATTGCTTGATCGGAATTAATTTTATGGCTGATTATATAATAACATATAATGTTTTGGGACAGTATAGGATCTATTGGTCCATCTCGGCTGTTCAATCCTTTAAAATAATTTTTAAACAAATCTTAAAGCCAGCCCTTATCATTCATATACTTATCAAGCTTTATCTTAAACTCACTTAAATTTACTATTTCC
>NW_013780957.1:0-2605 GCF_000517525.1 Limulus polyphemus
GGGGTGTCTCCAGCCATTATTACTGTTACGATGTTGTTTCAAGCCCCCTACTCAAAGCTTCTAGGTTGATGAAACACGCATATTATCGGTACGATCGAAACTGTTTTGTTTGTTTGTAGTTAAGCACAAAGTTACACAATGGGCTATCTGTGCTCTGCCCACCACGGGTATCGAATCCCGGATTCTAGCGTTGTAATCCGCAGACATACCGCCGTGCCACTTGGGGGCAGATCGAAACTGTAACTAACATGAAATTAAATGCAACGGAATTCGGTATTAGAAATTTACGTAAAAGACAAATTTAAAATCACTTACTGTTAGAACAAATGTTCTTGGTCGCACCAGTGACATCTTGTAGCAATCTGTCAATAAAATATATATATATTTTATCTACTATATACCAGTCGCACCAGTGACATCTTGTAGCAATCTGTCAATGAAATATATAGTAGATAAAATAAATATATATATATATATATATATACACCAGTCGCACCAGTGACATCTTGTAGCAATCTTTCAATAAAATATATAGTAGATAATATATATATATATATACCAATGGCTTCGTTTATTTATTTCAGTTGCACTAAAATGAATGGAGTAGTTTGGTTCACTAAACAAAAGATACCTAGGTTTCACTAGGTAAAAGATACCTAGGTTTCACTAGATAAAAGATACCTAGGTTTTACCAGGTAAAAGATACCTAGGTTTCACTAGGTAAAAGATACCTAGGTTTCACTAGGTAAAAGATACCTAGGTTTCACTAGGTAAAAGATAATTTTTTATCATCTTGTTCAGCACAACTCTATGTACGTAGCCTCTGACACCGCAGTACGGCAGGTTAGTTTACTAATGTGTCGAAGTCGTCATCCGAACTGTGTTCAGTGTGTTCGCGATCCTTACTGTGGCTGGGACAAGGATCAAAGCGTGTGCAAGACCTACGTCCGAGGGTAAGTATCCTATACCTCCAATGTTCCTTTATTTCCCCACAGAGGTCGCAGTGAACAAAGTATGAAAATCAAATGGAAGAAATGAAATAATAAAAGTAAACTGTGCAAAGCTTTTGGTTTGTTATCGTTGTAGCCACTCTAGGGGTTTAGAATCTACTGAAGCTAGATCACTTTAAAGTACCTTGCTTTAGACTCCAATTTAAATCGGATATTACGGAAACATTAATAAAATGTTCAATACAGTATACGTGAATTATATCACTATTTTAATTACCCCTCTTACATACGTATACCATAGTCAGTACTGATGACTCTGTTTGTTTGTTGACAGATAATGTAATAAAACGGGTACACTCGTGTCGTCAATTCCGTTGTGTACAAGTCGGAGATGTTCACGAAATCTGTCATCTTGTCTGCATATATTTTCCCCCAATATAAAGTTGTTTACATCCCGTACAATAAATAATGCCCTCTGATGTACAGGTGAAATGGTCTTTTAGGTGAAATGCAAAGGTCGGTGATATAATCCCATTGAGACAAATAGTTCGTCCACAAGGACGAGTTCCGTCAGTTTGTACAAGTAAAACACTTCAGTCTGTAATTTGGAATGTACTAGACTGTCTTTCAAACTCCTCTCACGTTTGAAAGAAATTAAGGATGGTGGTGGTCAAAATGTCGTTAGATGTGTTGTCTCTTGTTCGTTAGGTAAAGTTGCTTTGGACGATTCTGGTAATCTGTCTGGTTAAAGAATGGTGTGTAAAGGCTAAAGGAATTCTGTCACTATGTGGTTTGTCCTTAGAGTGGAGACAATCAGCTTGTGATACACTGACTGTGGCAAGTTTAGCCTCTTCGGTGCTGTTATCGGGATAATTCTGGTGTCTAAAACAACGAGTCATGTCGCTTTACGTCTGAAGTCGGCGTCGTCGGAGCACAGACGTCTCAAACGTAGGAATAGCGTGTTTGTGCTCAGAGGGATGTAAATAAATAAAGTGTGAATAGGAATGGCTGTCACTGGGTTTGTAATATAGGCTGCTAGTAAATGTAGATAAGTCAATAGTGATGTCTAAAAAATTAGCTTTATTACTACAAAGTTGGGAAGTAAATTTATTAGATGGGTGATAAGTTTAGGTATAATGAATGAAAACTCGTCTTTATGTCCAGTGAAAAGACCCAGAATATCGTGTACCTAATAAAAAGGTAGAAAGTCGTACGATATTCTGGGTCTTTTCACTGGACATAAAGGTACCTGATACAAAAGGTAGAAAGTCGTCGTTATGTCCAGTGAAAAGACCCAGAATATCGTTGATGTAACTGATACAAAAGGTAGAAAGTCGTCGTTATGTCCAGTGAAAAGACCCAGAATATCGTGTACCTAATAAAAAAGGTAGAAAGTCGTCTTTATGTCCAGTCAAAAGACCCAGATTATCGTGTACCTGATACAAAAGGTAGAAAATCGTCTTTATCTCCAGTGAAAAGACCCAGATTATCGTGTACCTGATACAAAAGGTAGAAAGTCGTCTTTATGTCCAGTGAAAAGACCCAGAATATCGTTGATGTACCTGATAGAAAAAGTAGAAAGTCGTCGTTATGTCCAGTGAAAAGACCCAGATTATCGTGTACCTGATACAAAAGGTAGAAAGTCGTCTTTATGT
>NW_013780958.1:0-681 GCF_000517525.1 Limulus polyphemus
TATAATTTTTGTATCGAAACAAACTTTGGCGGGGAAACGTCTAATTTTTGTAACAAGACAAACTGGTGGCGGATTAGGCTTATTTAACTAATCTGGTGTGGAAAACGCCACCTCTTCTTCTTAGTGTTTTGGGTTTAATGTACTGCTTCTATCTCAGTGCACAAGACAGAAGCAGTCTGTAAAACCTAAAACTGTACCATGTCTACATTGACTAAAGTGCCCTTGAAAGAATGCTTTCTGCTTGTAACAAAGTTTCAGATTCAAACACACAAGTTGTTTTTGTTTTTTTAATATTTGTGCAAATTCGGTATTTACTTTATATCCACTTGGTGGTATACGCTTATCTCAAAATGCGATATTATTTTGTTTTAGTCAGTCACTAGGCTTAGCAATTATAGTTAATTAGGAGGTTCACATTTACGCTAAACATTATCAAGTGTAGGAAATAAAATAAAATATCAGTCATCATGATTTCCGTGGATAATTCAAATAGTTTAACTGCGAGTAGCATTCCATGTTTGTAATGACATAGGCCCAGCATGGCCAGGTGGTTAGGGCGCTTCACTCGCAAAACGAGGGTCGCGGGTTCGAATCCCCGTCCCGCCAAAATACTCGCCCTTTCATCCGTGGGGGCGTTATAATGTGACGGTTAATCCCACTATTCGTTGGTAAAAGAGTAGC
>NW_013780959.1:0-680 GCF_000517525.1 Limulus polyphemus
TTCTTTTACAATAGTGACTCACACCAAAAATTATAAGAAACGTTCAATAAAACCAAAAATTTAAGATATAATGATAATATATTAAAATTTTAATGAAAGATATACAAAGTAATTAATTGCACATTTATAGTGTTGCGTCAGCGAGATCACGTGTCTATTCTCACGCCCTCTGCTTTCTAGAACTATCCTGTACCTTGGCGAATGCTCGAGCATTTACTAGATATAGGGCAGTCTAGTATATAAAAGAGGGTGACAACGTGACAGAATTAATGTGTGTGTGTAGATAGTGAGTAATTGAACTGCAGTAAGAAGTATTGTTGACGTTCGTTGATATAGCGTTTGTTATAGAGCGACAGTTGAAAATAAGTGTATCGTAAAGTTGTATTCGGAAAGAATAAACCAGTTTTATTAAGTAAGGACTTGTGTCGCTAAAGTTTCGTCGGAACGAAGTTACGGAAAGTTAATTAACGAACGGACGTAACAATAGTAAACATTTGTTTGTTATGAATTTCGCGCTAACCACCCACTGCCAACTCATGGGCTACTCTTTTACCAACGAATAGTGTGGTTGACCGTCACATTATAACACTCCCACGACTGAAAGGACGATCATGTTTGGTGGGACGAAGATTCGAACCCGCGACCCGCAGATTGTGAGTCGAGCGCCCTAACCACCTGGC
>NW_013780960.1:0-680 GCF_000517525.1 Limulus polyphemus
CCCTGTTTTTTTAGAGACTTTTATATATTTACTGTATATACGTTTAAATGGTTACTGGTGGCTACTCGTTACAGTATTTAGTTGATGTAAATAAAATGTTTTGTTCACATATTTCACCCTGTTGTTTTAGAGACTTTTATGTGTT
Source organism: Limulus polyphemus (assembly GCF_000517525.1). NCBI lineage: Eukaryota > Metazoa > Arthropoda > Merostomata > Xiphosura > Limulidae > Limulus > Limulus polyphemus. Next base: position 146 of record NW_013780960.1, read on the forward strand.
TACTGTATACACGTCTAGGTGGCTGCTGTAGGTCATTTGTTACAAATAAACACTTTGTTTTAACTCCATAGTAATATGCTATAAGTGTGCGTGTTGATTAACATGTTAAATATAGCTTGATTTATTTTTGCCTGTAGTACTGTTGCATGATTGGCTCTATATGTTTAGGCTTTGAAACGCTATGCTGACAATTAACGGAAGAAAGCAATTTTAGCTGTATTCGAAACATTGTTATCCCTGATGGTGCTACTAGGTGTGCCTGGTGTACAAACATATTGGTGAAGGAATGTATACAACTGATTCAGAATAACAAACACGCAAGAATAAACAGAAACTTCTTCTGATTAGTAATTTGATTACATTATTTAGTTTATATGTAGATTCAAATGCTTGTTTTGTTTTTTTGAAGTCAAGCACAAAGCTACACAATGGGTATCGAAACCCGGTTTCTAGTGTTGTAAGTCCGCAGTGCTACTGAGGGGGGGGGGGGCGAGGTTCAAACGGATATCATGAATATGATTTTGAATACCTTATG
>NW_013780961.1:0-682 GCF_000517525.1 Limulus polyphemus
GTCCTAACTAAACTAAAGTAAGAAAAAAAAAATGTACACCAGTTACAGTGTAAATTTATCTCTTTATCAAACTTAGGCCTAACATATAAAGTACGGCCTATATACAAGTGGATTTACACATTTTGTTGTCTACAATTACAATTCGTTTGTATTGTGCTAGGAATGTTATATTTAAAGAAGTACTGTTATAATAAAGATACCAATTTGTCCGGAAATGTTTTGTGGGTCTCTGCTAGTATATATTTATGTCGTTTAACGTATGTATATAATTACTACAACTGTGCTGAAGGTCAGTTGTTTCCTATGTTCATATTCACATTGGAAACCTCTTTATTATAGTTATTTTTTGTCTGACTTGAATATGTATAAAATCACTCGTATATATTATTATACAAAATGTTCATAGCAGCAGAAACAGTTTAAAAGTGAGGATCAGTTGGCACCTTAAGAGTTATAAGTTATAGATATAATTTCATGATTCGTTTTCAGGCATGCTCAGCCACTCTGTAGTAAGTAAAAACAACAATAACAACTTTTTTTTGGCACAATGAATGATCAACACTGTTAACTGTTTCAGCTGACTAGCTTTAGTATGATAGTGTTACGTCTCTGGTAGTTTGTTAATTTCCCGTATAATTTCTTTCGGATGAAACTTTAGCAATACAAGTCCTTTCTTAAATAA
>NW_013780962.1:0-679 GCF_000517525.1 Limulus polyphemus
AAAAAATTGAAATTATTACCCCTTGTCCTATTGTTTTCACTGCTAAACACAAAAAGTTTGATGTATCTATATTGTCAATACCCTTACTAATCTTATACACTTTAATCAATTCCCCTTTGACCCTTCTCCTCTCCAGAAAAACAAGTTTAGAGATTTTAGTCTCTCCTGATAGAACAATCCCACCATCCCAGGTATCATCCTAGTGGCTCTTCTCTGAACCTTATCCAACAATTCAATGTCCTTCTTGAGGAAAGGAGTCAAAAACTGTACTCAGTGCTCTAAATGTGGCTAAATGTGATCTATGCAGTGAAACAATAATATCCCTTGTTTTTGTATTCAATATTTCTATAGATGCTACCCAAAACCCTATTACTAGCTACAGTACACTGTTTAGATGACTAAAGTGATTTTTCAATCACAACACCAATATATTTTTCTTCAACCACACTATTTAATGTATTCCCATTTAAATTATAACAATAATTTGAAATGAAAAACCTACATGCATCACCTTACATTTTGGATAGTTACACATTACCTGCCACGTATTGGCCCAATGCATCAAATGACCTTAATCTTTCTGTAAGTCTGCAGCATCTTTGATACAGTTAGCCACCCGAAAAATCTTAATGTCATTTGCAAACTTCAAAATTTTGTTAGTCATTTCAGAGTCAATATC
>NW_013780963.1:0-681 GCF_000517525.1 Limulus polyphemus
CAATGACACTGTCCAACGTCAGGGGTAAACCCTGACAAAACACTTGTCGAAAATAGCACGGTCGTAACGTGGCACGATAGTAAAATGTGAGCTATTGTGACTTGAGTGTCACAAAGGTTACACATCGGTGGTTCAATACCAGATAAAAGAAAACGATGAGTTAAAGAACTGTGACCAATGCGTAGCCTTGCCAGGACAACTTCCTTCTTCCGATCCTTACGGAAGCAAGACGGCCAAAGAGCAACAGAAGGTTTGATCTCATAAAGCTTGTTATAACATTGCTCACCCCAAGTCGACTGCCAACTGGCACGAAGCCGCGCCTTGAAGACAGGACCGTAGTCCATGTATGGGACAGGCACGGCCGTGACGGCGCCAGAGCAGACGGACTCGTTCCTGTGAATACCGACGTGGCCAGGTATCCAGGAAAACTGGATGGAAACAGAAGATAGAGAAAAATTGGCCAGTCATTGTTGAATATCGACGAGAACAGAGTAAGAACTAACGTTAAGCGATTCCAGGACCAGTAGAGAGCTAAGAGAATCAGTGTAAATAGTACAGTTACTGTACTGCATAGCTTCTACGTGATTCAGGGCAAGAGAAATAGCATATAACTCGGCAGTAAACACAGAAACTGTAGAGGGGATCCTGCGAGCAACTACCGAGCCACACAAAAACCCTGGC
>NW_013780964.1:0-681 GCF_000517525.1 Limulus polyphemus
ATATATATATATATATATATATATATACATCTAGAGTGTAAAGGTCGTTTATCTAAGTTTGTTGTTAGTATTGTTTGTAAGTTTATCCTTAGTATTGGTTCTAAGCTTGTTGTTAGTATTGTTTGTAAATTTGTTGTTAGTATTGTTCGTAAGTTTATTTTAGTATTGATTCTAAGGTTCTTGTTAGTATTGTTTGTAAGTTTACTTTAGTATTGTTTCTAAGCTTGTTGTTAGTGTTACGACAGCGGGGGTCACGTGACGAGTATTCTAGAAGATTCGCGATAAACGCTAGTGTGTTACGACAGCGGAAGTCAAGTGACTCTGGTAGCACGTGTTGAGAGCCTAGAATATTCTAGAAGAGGCAGTAATATCGTATATAAGTGCGCTAGACAGAGAGAGAGAAGGCAGAGAAAAGGGAGAGAGAGTGGGGAACCAGGGACAGCAGTTACAGTCGGTGGGGAACCGTGGATAGCAGATACAGAGATCGGAACTATAGTTGCTGACAGGCGGAGAAAGAGTGAGAGAGTGGGGAGCCAAGGACAGCAGTTACGGTCGGCGGGAACCGAGGATAGCAGATACAGAGATCGGAACTATAGTTGCTGACAGGCGGAGAAAGAGTGAGAGAGTGGGGAGCCAAGGACAGCAGTTACGGTCGGCGGGAACCGAGGATAGCAGATACAG
>NW_013780965.1:0-681 GCF_000517525.1 Limulus polyphemus
TAAAGACCCTTTGTTCTGCTGAAGAAGAATAGTCAACTATTCGAAAGCGCTCGAGTTTTTGGTCTTATTTTAAGTTTATTACACTATGTGATCCTTTGTGCTAACTCTTTGGCTAACTCACAGTACTGTTCAGGCCTAAATATATTATTTTACTGTACTTTATGGTACACCTATATTCATTGTGTCTTATATTGTTGTACCATATGGTACATCTGTATTTCTGGTGTTTGGTATTGGAATCCATATTTTATATTCACTTGAGCTACTAAGACAAAACAATTTATTATCAATCTTTTAACTTTAACTAGCATCTTTTCCAATCTCTTGTAGCTGATCATAATTAGATAAGATATTGCGAGAAAAAACATAATGTCAAATATTGTACATTAACTAGTTTATCAGACAACCTCAAATAGCTTCTATATTCAGCCTGAATATAGTTTTCAAGAATTGATTAAAAGCTCAAGCTCATGTGTAAACAATATGGTTGACTATACTTTACATTATTGTAGATACGATTCAGTGGAAGGCTATTACGGCGATTTAAAGGATGGAAGGGTTCTCACAGTAATAGTTAAGATCTCTGATCAAACATCTAATTTTAAAGTATTATTATTATTACACTAATGCATTTATATAGAAATTTGTAATTTTAGTATCAAGTTAAATTTTTTGAATTTT
>NW_013780966.1:0-997 GCF_000517525.1 Limulus polyphemus
CATTGTTACCAAAATGCACTGGTCTTTTCTATTATTTAGAAGTTGTTATACAAGGAACCCACTTCTTTTCTTGTGTGTTTTTTTCCAGAAGCTTGTCTCATTAAACAGATGCACATGGATAAGTAATAATACCCAGGTGCACACCCTTAAGGTCCACTTAGTACGGGTGCAAAATTTCAGGTTTCTAGGTTCTTTACTCTTGGAGCTATGGCAGTCACACACATATAGACATACCCTTAAAGTCCACTTAGTACAGATGCAAAATTTCAGGTTTCTAGGTTCTTTCCTCTTGGAGCTATGGCAGTCACACACATATAGACATACCCTTAAAGTCCACTTAGTACAGGTGCAAAATTTCAGGTTTCTAGGTTCTTTACTCTTGGAGCTATGGCAGTCACACACATACCCTTTTATTATTAGATATATGTATAAATGTTATTTTCAAATACTTTTGAACATCGAAACTCAATTTAATTTCCTGCAACCATTTCACAAAAATTAAAAGACACTTATTTAGGTGAACATTAGTGTATCCAGGCCACAAACACCTGAATGAACAAAGTAGGACAACAAAGGATGAATGGAATAAGTTGAACCAGTAGGCCAATGTCATAATTGCCTTGACAACCTATCAAACCCAGTTAGATCTGAGGCCTCGCTTTGCCCATTTCCTGATACTTAGTCTGGTTATGCCAGGCAGCTCAAATGGGGATCATAAAACCAGCATAACATCAGTAGGTTAAACAATCTGGTCAGTCTTGATTCCGTACTCAGAATCTTATCAATGTGTAGCGGGTGTATTGATACTCATCAAATTTTCCTTTTGAAGAGTGTGCTAGCAAATGTTTTCCAGCACCTTCAAGTTTTAGTTGCAGAACTGCAACACAAAAAAAATTCTAGCATTACATTTGACCCCTGCTGACTGGCACAAAAACATTGTATGTTTCTACCATGAACTTACAATTTCACACACTGAAATCAAATATATAAAAGTGAG
>NW_013780967.1:0-681 GCF_000517525.1 Limulus polyphemus
ATATATTTCAATCAAACTTCCCCATTGACAAGGTGAACTTCCAGTAAGTACTCTGACTGTAATCAGACCCCTCTAGGTATATGTTGCTGTTTTCCTGTAAATAACCAGTAAAATCTTGTATCTTTCAATCAAACTTCCCCGTTGACAAGGTGAACTTCCAGTAAGTACTCTGACAGTGATCAGACCCCTCTAGGTATATGTTGCTGTTTTCCTGTAAATAACCAGTAAAATCTTATATCTTTCAATCCAACTTCCCCATTGACAAGGTGAACTTCTAGTAAGTACTCTGACTTGGTATATGACGAATGATAATGTTAAACAAATCTGTCTTTACTTGCACTTTAAAGATGTGTAATAATATCAATATAGTGGTATTTAAACTGCTCCCGGTGAGGTCCTAAACAGATCGGTTTGGTTTTCAACACGCACATTATTGGATGATATGTAATGCTCCTGCTAATGAAGTGTGATAAATAGAATTTTATGAGGTGTTGCATCACAATAAGCTTGATGATAATTTTTAACTAAATTGAAACAGAGATGTTGATAAAATATAGTAACTAGTGAAACAGAGATGTTGATAAAATATAGTAAATAGTGAAACAGAGATGTTGATAAAATATAGTAACTAGTGAAACAGAGATGTTGATAAAATATAGTAACTAGTGAAACAGAGATGTT
>NW_013780968.1:0-681 GCF_000517525.1 Limulus polyphemus
GCATGTGAAATTTAAAAATTTTGTGATGCATAAAAGTATTTTTAATGTTAAGATGAAAATTACTTTGCACGATAAATAGGTAAGATGTGAAAAGGAAAAAAAAGGCATGAAAGAAACATTGCTTTACAAACCTTAAGACTTAATAAAAAAATTAGATATTTTGTGTATGAAAGCATTGTAATGTTTACTGATAAACTGCCAAATTTTGTTAACATTTGCTTACTAATTTAAAAGTTATAGCATGAAAACTATAACAAGCAAAAAATGGTTACATTAAGATAACTTGTTGTGGTATCTTGACAGGTTCTTTTTGTCATTGCAAAGGCCATGATAGTTTTGATTGTCAATTGTACACACACTATGTTTAATGATGAAAGTCTTCCGGATATATCCGGAAATCCGGATATTTCTAAAAAATCTTGAAAACCTCTGGTTTTCTTCCTGAGAAACACATTTTTTAAAATTATTTATCGGATTTTGGTGTTTCATGCCATAGATAAGCGTTTATGCAATAGCGAGGTTTGTTTACATTCGGCGACTGAGAAACACATTTTTTAAAATTATTTTTAGGATTTTGGTGTTTCATGCCATAGATAAGTGTTTATGCAATAGCGAGGTTTGTTTACATTCGGCGACAGGGCGCCACCATTTTGTAGTCTCGCAATGCTTGCTGGCGTGTAC
>NW_013780969.1:0-679 GCF_000517525.1 Limulus polyphemus
GGACATCTTATGGCACCTACCAAAACTAACAATTTCTCAGCGTTCTTCTAGTTTACTTGCTGGACATCTTATGTCACTAACCAAAACTAATTTCTCAGTGTTCTTCTAGTTTACTTACCGGACATCTTGGTAGATGCTTATCTAATACATATAAAATGTTATAGACCTTCTAGGAGTGGGTCGAGTGATTAGTGCACACGGACTGTGAATCTGAGGATTCATGGGTCAATTCGTGTATTATAAGAGTGACAGTCAAATCCCACTATTCGGTAATGCGAATTCGGTTGGCGGTGGGTGCTGTAACTAGTGTCTTCCTTTTAGTCTACTTTCAAAATTAGAGATGATTCGGCGCAGGTAATATTTTAGGTAGCTTTGCGCGTAAAGTTCTAAAAAGTAAACAAAATATTTTGGGCACATCAAACACTCAACTAAGTTTAATATTTAAAAATGCCATAGAAGTTGTAGAAGATCACGGTTAGAGTAGTTTGATTCATACAGTTCTATCTTAATCATAGCTAGAGTGGTTTGATCCGTACGGTTCTATCTTAATCATAGCTAGAGTGGTTTGATTCGTACGGTTCTATCTTAATCATAGCTATAGTGGTTTGATTCGTACGGTTCTTTCTTAATCATAACTAGAATGGTTTTATTCGTACGGTTCTACCTTAATCATAGCTAT
>NW_013780970.1:0-681 GCF_000517525.1 Limulus polyphemus
GGGGCCATAAATGCTCCACAAGAGCGACGTTTAAACCCCACTGCTTGGTCAGACAACAGTATCCAAAATGTTGGGGTAGGTGGTTTTTACCAGTTGCTTTCCCCTAAGTCTGTCAGTTCAGAATTAGGGACGACTTATGTGTGCAGATAGCATTGCACACATATTCAGAAATAAACACGTTTCATTGAAGGTACTAGACACAAGATGTGGTGTTATGGAAAAATTGTAACGATTCTGAAACGACGGAAATAAAGACGTTTCACGTAAGGTACTAGACCCAAGATGTGGTGTTATGGAAAAATTGTAACGATTCTGAAACGACGGAAATAAAGACGTTTCACGTAAGGTACTAGACCCAAGATGTGGTGTTATGGAAAAATTTTAACAATTCTGAAACGACGGAAATAAAGACGTTTCACTTAAGGTACTAGACACAAGATGTGGTGTCTTGGAAAAATTGTAACAATGAAACGACGGAAATAAAGACGTTTCACTTAAGGTACTTGACACAAGATGTGGTGTTATGGAAAAATTATAACAATTCTGAAACGACGGAAATAAAGATGTTTCACTTGGTACTTGACACAAGATGTAGTGTTATGGAAAAATTGTAACAATTCTGAAACGACGGAAATAAAGACGTTTCACTTGAGGTACTTGACACAAGATGTGGTGTTATGG
>NW_013780971.1:0-2750 GCF_000517525.1 Limulus polyphemus
ATGAGTATGGGGATATAAATTCGGTAACTAGAGTTAAACCTAAGTGTTCATGGAGTAGTTGTACCAAGTAAGGCTATAGGTAAGTATGGTGGTTATAAATTCGGTAACTAGAGTTACATCTATGTATTCGTGGAGTTGCTGTACCAAATAACGCTAAAGATGAGTATGGGGATATAAATTCGGTAACTAGAGTTAAACCTAAGTGTTCATGGAGTAGTTGTACCAAGTAAGGCTATAGGTAAGTATGGTGGTTATAAATTCGGTAACTAGAGTTACACCTAGGTGTTCATGGAGTAGTTGTGCCAAGTAAGGCTAAAGATGAGTATTGTGGTTATAAATTGTGTAAATAGAGTTACACCTAGGTATTCGTGGAGTTGTTGCACCAAATAAAGCTAAAGATGTGTATGGTGGTTACAAATTCAGTAACTAGAGTTACATCTAGGTGTTCGTGGAGTAGTTGTACCAAGTAAGGATAAAGATGCATATGGTGGTTATAAATTCGGTAACTAGAGTTACACCTAGGTGTTTATGGAGTAGTTGTACCAAGTAAGGCTAAAGATGAGTATGGTGGTTATAAATTCGGTAAATAGAGTTACACCTAGGTATTCGTTGAGTTGTTGCACCAAATAAAGCTAAAGATGTGTATGGTGGTTACAAATTCAGTAACTAGAGTTACATCAATATTCATCTTTATCCTTACTTGGTACAACTACTCCACGAACACCTGGTGGTTATAAATTCGGTAACTAGAGTTACACTTAAGTGTTAATGGAGTAGTTTTACCAAAAAACGATAAAGATGAACATGGTGGTTATAAATTCGGTAACTAGAGTAACACCAATGTGTTCATGGAGTAGTTGTACCAAGTAAGGCTAAAGATGAATATGGTGGTTATAAATTCGGTAACTAGAGTTACCCCTAGGTATTCGTGGAGTTGTTGTAACAAATAACGCTACAGATGAGTATGGGGTTATTAATTCGGTAACTAGAGTTACACCTACGTGTTCATGGAGTAATTGTACCAAGTTAAGGCTAAAGATGAGTATGGTGGTTATAAATTCGGTAACTATAGTTACACCTAGGTGTTCCAACTACTCCATGAACACTTAGGTTTAACTCTAGTTACTGAATTTATATCCCCATACTCATCTTCAGCGTTATTAGGTACAGCAACTCCACGAACACCTAGATGTAACTCTAGTTACCGAATTTGTAACCACCATGCACATCTTTAGCGTTATTTGGTGCAACAACTCCACGAATACCTAGGTGTAACTCTATTTACTGAATTTATAACCACCATACTCATCTTTAGCTTTACTTGGCAAAACTACTCCATTTTGTGGAGTTGTTGTACCAAATAACGCTAAAGATAAGTGTGGTGGTTATAAATTCGGTAACTAGAGTTACACTTATGTGTTCGTGGAGTTGTTGTACCAAATAACACTAAAGATTAGTATGGTGGTTATAAATTCGGTAAATAGAGTTACAAACTCCACGAATACCTAGATTGGTACAACATACTCATCTTTAGCGTTAGGTGGTTATATATTCGGTAACTAGAGATACACCTAGGTGTTTATACTCATCTTTAGCGTTATTTGGTACAACAACTCCACGAACACCTAGGTGTAACTCTAGTTAAACAATTTATAACCACCATACTCATCTTTAGCCTTACTTGGTACAACTACTCCATGAACACCTAGGTGTAACTCTAGTTACAGTATTTATAACCACCATACTCATCTGTAGCCTTACTTGGTATAACTACTCCACCATCTTTAGCGTTATTTCGTACAACAACTCCACGAACACCTAGGTGTAACTCTAGTTACACAATTTATAACCACCATACTCATCTTTAGCCTTACTTGGCACAACTACTCCATGAACACCTAGGTGTAACTCTAGTTACAAAATTTATAACCACCATACTCATCTTTAGCCTTACTTGGTACAACTACTCCATGAACACTTAGGTTTAACTCTTTTTACCGAATTTATAACCCCAGTTACCGAATTTGCAACCACCATACGTGAACACCTAGGTGTAACTCTAGTTACACAATTTATAACCACCATACTCATCTTTAGCCTTACTTGGCACAACTACTCCATGAACATCTAGGTGTAACTCTAGTTACACAATTTATAACCACCATACTCATCTGTAGCCTTACTTGGTACAACTACTCCATGAACACATAGGTGTTACTCTAGTTACCGAATTTATAACCACCATGTTCATCTTTATCGTTATTTGGTAAAACTACTCCATTAACACTTAGGTGTAACTCTAGTTACCGAATTTATAACCACCATATTCATCTTTATCTTACTTGGTACAACTACTCTATAAACACCTAGGTGTAACTCTTGGAGTTGTTGTACCAAATAACGCTAATGATGAGTATGGGTTACACATTTAGTAACTAGAGTTACACCTAATTGTTGATGGAGTAGTTGTACCAAGTAAGACTAAAGATGAGTATGGTGGTTTTACAGTCGGTAACTAGAGCTAAACCTAGGTGTTCGTGGAGTTCTTGTACCAAATAACGCTACAGATGAGTATGGTGGTTACAAATTCGGTAACTAGAGTTACACCTAGGTGTTCGTGTAGTTGTTGTACCAAATAACGCTAACGATGAGTATGGTGGTTATAAATTCGGTAACTATAGTTACACCTAGGTGTTCATGGAGTATTTGTGCCAGGAAAAGCTAAAGATTAGTATGGTAGTTATAATTTC
>NW_013780972.1:0-681 GCF_000517525.1 Limulus polyphemus
CCATATATGTACTCAAGCAGGACAAAAGAAAGCAGTGTGAAAATAATCTAATATAATAAATCATATATGTACTCAAGCAGGACAAAAGAAACCAGTGTGAAAGTAATCTAATATAATAAATCATATGTGTACTCAAGCAGGACAAAAGAAAGCAGTGTGAAAATAATCTAATATAATAAATCATATGTGTACTCAAGCAGGACAAAAGCCAAGATCATTAGAATATTCTATTTCTTCATTAAACTTGCAGATTTCTAGTTATTAAAACAAGTGTATATATATATTTAATTATGTATTTCTTCAAATGAAAATGACAACTTAGTATTAACAACTATAAACAGCAGGAAACAGACACATCAGTTTTTAAAGAAGTTCATAACACATGATGAGAGAAATCAGGATAACGTTTAGGCTACTTGTAATACTGAAAGTGAGAAATCAGGATAACGTTTAGGCTACTTATAATACTGAAAGTGAGAAATCAGGATAACGTTTAGGCTACTTATAATACTGAAAGTGAGAAATCAGGATAACGTTTAGGCTACTTATAATACTGAAAGTGAGAAATCAAGCCTTTTCAGACAAATGCAATGTTGGTAAAGTTGAGATTTTGGAATTTCTATTTAACCTTGAAACTTTTTTTGTAAGTACTATATATATATATATATATATATACACACA
>NW_013780973.1:0-680 GCF_000517525.1 Limulus polyphemus
AAAACGCGACATTAATTTCTTGACGACCTAATATTTCAAATCTGGCTCGTAACTCATGCAATAGCTAAAAAATAAGAAATCTTTTCTCGCCTATGTATTATATAAATAACATTGCAAAACTTTATTCTACAAATCAAACAGGCAGAACAATGTTTAGATAGTGAAGTTATTGTCCACTGTTAATCAAACAGACAGAACATTGTTTAGATAGTGAAGTTATTGTCCACTGTTAATCAAACAGGCAGAACAATGTTTAGATAGTGAAGTTCTTGTCCAATGTTAAACAAACAGTTCTTGTCTAATGTTTTGAGATGTGATAGTCGTTTCCAGTGTTGTATTGATACAAATCGTCAAACAAGTATCCGATATATTTGTTTGTTTGTTTGTAATTAAGCACAAAGCTACACAATGGGTTATCTGTGCTTTGCCCACCACGGGTATCGAAACCAGGATTCTAGCGTTGTAAGTCCGCAGACATACCTCTGTGCCACTGGGGGCATTCTGTGAGGCACTAACATGTTTTTATTATTTTGCTTGGGGCTAGGCTTGGCCAGGTGGTTAGGGTGCTCGACTCGCAATCTGCGGGTCGCGAGTTCGAATCCCCGTTCCACCAAACATGCTCGTCCTTTCAGCCGGTGGGGGGGGGGCATTATAATGGGCGGTCAATCCTACTATTCGTT
>NW_013780974.1:0-681 GCF_000517525.1 Limulus polyphemus
ACATTAAGTATCCTTCCTGCTGAGAACTCTAACAACTATCAACCATCTTTAACGACATTAAATATATCCTTCCTGCTGAGAGCTGTAACAACTATCAACCATCTTTAACGACATTAAATATATCCTTCCTACTGAGAGCTCTAACAACTATCAACCATCTTTAACGACATTAAATATATCCTTCCTGCTGAGAGCTCTAACAACTATCAACCATCTTTAACTACATTAAGTATCCTTAGTGCTGAGAACTGTAACAACTATCAACCATCTTTAACGACATTAAGTATTCTTCCTGCTGAGAACTGTAACAACTATCAACCATCTTTAACGACATTAAATATATCCTTCCTGCTGAGAGCTCTAACAACTATCAACCATTTTTAACGACACTAAGTATCTTTCCTGCTGAGAGCTGTAACAACTATCAACCATCTTTAACGACACTAAGTATCCTTCCTGCTGAGAGCTGTAACAACTATCAACCATCTTTAACGACATTAAGTATCCTTCCTGGTGAGAACTGTAACAACTATCAACCATCTTTAACGACACTAAGTATCCTTCCTGCTGAGAGCTGTAACAACTATCAACCATCTTTAACGACATTAAGTATCCTTCCTGCTGAGAGCTGTAACAACTATCAACCATTTTAACGACATTAAGTATCCTTTCTACTGAGAG
>NW_013780975.1:0-1467 GCF_000517525.1 Limulus polyphemus
ATAGCATTTATTTAGCATTAGACCTAGTTTCGGGACCAGTTGTGGTTGGAGTAACACTTACTCTGCCAATTAAGGGTGCATTATTATTGTTGGGAATGATTTGGTTGGGGGAAAAGTTGTTACTAAACACAAAATGGTTAGCGAGCCGATCACTGTTTCATCTAAGGATGATATTGTTGTGTGTTGTGACTCGAGCTCAGGCTAAAAAAAAGCAAAAGACAAATGATAGACACGGATTCAGAGGGCGATATTATAACTTTGTCTCAGACATTTTTTGGATCCGACAGGGATCTTGTGGATGACTGTCCTACTGGCAGTACCTCGGTGAGTGACAATTATGGATATGAGGAATCTGATTCACCTGGTGAAGTTCCGTTTACTAATAGTAAACTGATCACTGAGCAAGAAAACGATCTACAGATCTCTTCACTATTTAAATATGAAATCCTAAATGATGAACTGGAGAAAGTTTCAAATGGTTATTTTTTCAAAAATGGTGTGCTTATGAGGAAATGGAGACCACCAGATGTGCCAACTTTAGAGGACTGGACTATTGTTTACCAAATCTTTGTTCCCAAAGCATATCTTTCTGAAATATTGAAAGTTGCCCATGAACTTCCCATGGGAGGTCATTTAGGTGTCAACAAAACATGAAACAAAATTATGTGTTTTGGACAGACAATACATATATTGTTGATTCTTAAACTCGAGAATTTTCTATAATTTTAGTGAATAGGCGGGAATTTCGCAATGCATATTTAACACTATATGTCGTGTACATTTATAAATATAAATTTAACTTAAACAAACATTGATATTAAACAGATATATATGATAGTAAATCCGTCACACCTTCCTCCTTAGAGAATTAAAAATTGGCGTTAGACAATTCTTAACTAAGATAATATGTATATATTGACAACAATACATTAAATATAATACATTATCAAAGAATTATACAACTTCAATAATCATGATAGTATATAACACAATCAATACAAATAACCTTATGATCATAAAATTACATAGCACGTGAAAGTGCATCAGTACAAATGTTATCTTTTTGGTAAAAGTCCAACACAATCACACGACTGAAGGGTTCTTCGAAAGCTGGGATAGGTTTCAAAAGAGCAACAGGATTTTCTGGTTAGGTTTTTCCGACCAACTGACAGGTATGACAAGTTTTACAAAACTGAGAAACATCTTGCCTAAGTACGTAGACACTGATGTATCGTTTGTATTGTTGCGTAAGCTGAAATTTCGAGAAACTCTCCTCACCCTATAAATATAACCAATGTAAAGCGCCAAAAGACAGTATCTATTATTGGTTTGCTACAGTTGGTGTGCTATAAATCTCGGAAGCTATAACTATGATTGTTATAACGCTTATTGGTCGAGAATATCAGATATTTGACCAGGAACGTTTATAGATTTCGAATATTACAAACCATTTAACTTCAGCGGATT
>NW_013780976.1:0-680 GCF_000517525.1 Limulus polyphemus
AATGTGCTCGACTCAGTTGTCAGTACCTCTCTGTCTGCAGTTCAATTACATTGTTGCCGTCGTTTCGTTTTCGTTTTTCCTGGCAGTTATTTAGATTTAAAAATAATTATTTCCGAAGAAATAATTATTAATCTGGGGTGCTTGAAGAATGAGCAATCCTCCTTCACCCCGCTCGTGGTCTAGAAGTAAGGGCTTAACATGAGAAATGGGAAATTAATGCGGACTAGATATGTAATTTTAAAAAGATCAAGCGAGAGTAATTATAGACAATGAAAAGTGAAGAACAAAGTAAACTAAACTAAACTAAACGGCCGATATCGGACAGATGGTCCATCTTACCGGTCTTATATATACAAAAAGCGTACATCTCGTTTCTTCGTGAATCTTCTAGAATATCCTGACGTGGTACCAGCGTCACGTGACTACCGCTGTCGTAACACTGCCCCTTCCTTAGTATTGTTCGTCCGGAACAATAGCCACTTACATTAAACCAATAAACAATTAACAATAACTTAATTAAATGTACAGAATTTACAAACTCAACATTAAAATTCAACAAAATCTCTTAATTTTACGGGACGTATCTTCTTCCGTACTGGTCTTCGTCTCGTTGGCTTCTGCGTCATGTGGGATTCATCTGCTTCATCAGTAAATGTCCTACCATCGGTAACAGCCACATC
>NW_013780977.1:0-742 GCF_000517525.1 Limulus polyphemus
CTGGTTTGGTGTTTTACCCCTAGAGTTGTGTAGTGAGGTCGAAGTTCTCTAAACCGAAGGAGGAGCTTACATTTTGAAGATTGTGTTGAGGACAAATACATTATTGTTGTCTTGAATACCTTCCCTCCCCCCTAAAATATTTACGATTCCACCAAAGTCAGATCATGAAAGAACAACATAAAAAACATCCATCTTGTTTGTTTTATCATTAAAAGTTTAAGTTTGTGAAATTATGATGCTTTTATATGATCTACAGCTTAATGATGATGTAAGAAATTTAGAGCAGTTTTTAACAACTAATGAACACTAAGTAAATCCATGTTGTATAAATCTTTTTTTTTTTCTATAACTTGTTTTAAACTTTAATGAACCCATATTTCGGATGAGTTTATTATTTATTTCTGTGCAGAATATTTATATTTTGATTTTTCGGCAAAAATTATCAAATTGTTTATGTATAGAGAGTAGATAAAACTTTAGTTTAGTTGCATTATACAAATAAAAATTTAACTTTGATAAGACAGCTTGAAACAAACTGTTAATGTGTAATCTTTTTTTAAAAAAAAACTTTTGTTGTACGAAATTAAACATCTTTTTGAACAGAGTATTCTTTTGTTGTTGTTGTCAATTTCTATCTTGGAACAAACGTATTTAGATATGAACAAACGTATTTAGATATGAACAAACGTATTTAGATATGAACAAACGTATTTAGATATGAACAAACGTATTTAGATATGAA
>NW_013780978.1:0-1333 GCF_000517525.1 Limulus polyphemus
ATAAATGTTCTCAAAACTGTCATTATTTTACCATAAATGTTCTCAAAACTATGTCATTATTTTACCATAAATGTTCTCAAAACTGTCATTATTTTACCATAAACGTCCTCAAAACTATGTCATTATTTTACCATAAATGTTCTCAAAACTATTATTATTTTACCATAAATGTCATCAAAACTGTATCATTATTTTACCATAAATGTTCTCAAAACTATGACATTATATTTCCAAGAAAGGTTATTTTATTCTTTAGTTTTTAATAACTTTTGCATAGTACTAAATACCTTCAGTATATAAGTAGTTCTGTGGCTGGTTGGTCGATTTTATATTTTGATGTTGAATGTCATTCACTCGTGTGTATGTATTGATAGTTCTAGAAAATTTGATGTCTTAATAAAAAAAATTATTTCGTAGAAATTAAGCTATAACAATAAAAACGCGTTGAACATTCTTTGTAACCATTCTCGTATTTGATATATATTTATAAAAACCAGGCTTTATAAAAACAATTAAGTATAAATCGATGCTTATTGTCAGAATCCCTAGAATATCGAATATTTTCTATTGTCAGAATCCCTAGAATATCGAATATTTTCTATTGTCAGAATCCCTAGAATATCGAATATTTTATATTGTCAGAATCCCTAGAATATCGAATATTTTCTATTGTCAGAATCCCTAGAATATCGAATATTTTCTATTGTCAGAATCCCTGGAATATCGAATATTTTATATTGTCAGAATCCCTAGAATATCGAATATTTTCTATTGTCAGAATCCCTAGAATATCGAATATTTTCTATTGTCAGAATCCCTAGAATATCGAATATTTTCTATTGTCAGAATCCCTAGAATATCGAATATTTTTTACTTCTCTTTCTGATCTAGAAAAAACTCGAAATTTTTATTATTTAATTAATTAGATACAGAAGGAACGCGAACAACAAGAAAATGAACATCTGATAGACTATTTTATAATTTGTTTGTTTGTTTGAAGTTAAGCACAAAGCTACACGATGGGCTATCCGTGCTCTGAAACTCGATTTCTAGCGTTATTTTCATAAGTAAAACGAAATGCGAGTTCTGGCAATTTTCTGAAAATAGTTGGTAGCAAAACACCCCTTTCTTGTTATATGTTTTTTTTTAGAAGAAATTTAAACAACTTTGTTTGTTTGTTTGTTTTTGAATTTCGCGCAAAGCTACACGAGGGCTATCTGCGCTAGCCGTCCCTAACTTAGCAGTGTAAGACTAGAGGGAAGGCAGCTAGTCATCAGCACCCACCGCCAATTATTGGGCTACTCATTTACCAACAAATAGTGGGATTGACCGT
>NW_013780979.1:0-679 GCF_000517525.1 Limulus polyphemus
AATAACTCAAAGAATAAGAAAACAAAATCAGCTTTTCTGAGATTTTGGGAAATAGTTACTCAAATTAGAAATCAAGTAATTTTATATTCTTTGTTAGTTTTATTGTTAACTTTTGTTAACAAAAAGCTATTCTTATCAAGATAGACTTTTCCTCAATAGTACAAAAAGAATGAACCAATGGTTGACTATAACAAAAATCAAAAAAGGGATATGTTTTAATAGTTTTTATAATTAGCTAGTATCCATAAGAATGGTTTGTGTATTATTATTTTTAGCACGTTCATTTAACTGTGGAATTTGTCAATATTTTGGTTAAGGTTTGTGGTTTATACACATTAAGGAAGATATATATATATATATATATTGTATTAGTACTCAAACTTAACATTGATCAATTGGAATAATATTCTTGCCATTGAAAAAAACATTTCATATATTTGATAATGTTACTAAACCTATTCCTTCAGAAAGTTTCATTTAATGTCTGAGGAAGTTATTTCAGGGTTACTGCATATCACTTTGTTTTGCTGTAAACAAGAAAAGTTTTTTTTTCATAATGTTGTCTTTTCATGTGAAGTGAAGGAGGATCAAAATTTATAAATGATATTGTACTATACACCTGGAAAAAAGTTAAGCACCCCGTGTTTTTTTCAAGTGATTCAGATTCGACGTTCTTGTG
>NW_013780980.1:0-681 GCF_000517525.1 Limulus polyphemus
TCCCCCCCCCCACTACACACACACAAAAGTAATTGAGCCCTCCTACTTTTATTTCCCTATTATTGTAGTTACGATTGTGATTGATTGACAACATTAAATTAACAGGGTAGCGGAAGAGCTCATTAGTTAAAACAAAATTAAATTGTATGTCTCTTCCCTTGTCAGCAATTCTTAAGTTTAACAGCCCTCCCTTCCGCAATCGCGGGGGCTGCGAGAGCATACTTACACCACTGATTATGCGCAATGTTAAAGAATCATTGTAACTCGTAACTACAACGGGACCAAGTTATAATAACCAGCAGACAAACATTAGATACAACTGGAAAATTTGGTTTTAATTTATTATAACTAGTTAGTGTTTCTGATTAGTGCAGTGTCTTAAATGAGAGATTTTTTGATTTTTTTTTAATTCCTGTAAACTCCCAGTGGAGCACAGGGCCGCAACAACACCTCCCAACGGAAGTTGTTGTTGCAGTTTCTTGTAGCAGGTTGGTTTTTACGGGGTGGAGTTGCTAGCCCCGCGCATCCTGTACTTGGGACCAGGCAAAGGCGGAGGTTGGCACGTTTGGTGTGACGGGGATTCGAACCCGCGACCCTCAGATTACGAGTCGAGAGCCCTAACCACCTGGCCATGCCGGGCCTTAAATGAGAGTACTTAGTGTTTATTATGAGTGCAGTGAC
>NW_013780981.1:0-887 GCF_000517525.1 Limulus polyphemus
AGTACACTGTGTAGAGTATTTACTACACCAAGGAAAGGTACAATATGTCGAGTATTTACTACAAAAGAGATAGGGTACACTATGTAGAGTATTTACTGCACCAGGGATAGGGTACAGTTTGTAGAGTATTTCCTGCACCAGGGTTAGGGTACAGTATGTAGAGTATTTACTTCACCAGGGAAAGGAAATAGTATGTAGAGTATTTTCTGCACCAGATATAGGGTACAGTATGTAGAGCATTTACCACACCAGGGATAAGGTACACTATGTAGAGTATTTACTGCACCAGGGATAGGTACAATATGTAGTGTATTTACTACACCAGGGATAGGGTACAGTATGTAGGGTATTTACTGCACCATTGATATCGTGCGCTATGTAGAGTATTTACTACACTAAAGATAGGTCCAATATATCGATTATTTACAACTCCAAAGACAGGGTACTGTATGTAGAGTATTTACTGCACCAGAGATATAGTACACTATGTAGAGTATTTACTACACCATGGATAGGGTATGTAGAGTATTTACTACAAAAGAGATAGGGTACACTATGTAGAGTATTTACTACACCAGGAATAGGGTACAAGATGTAGAGTATTTACTGCACCTGAATAAGTTACAGTATGTAGAGTATTTACTGCACCAGGGATAGAGTACACTATGTAGAGTATTTATTGGCAACAGGGATAGGGTACAGTATGTAGAGTATTTACTGCACCAGGTATAGGGTACGCTATGTAAAGTATTTACTACACCAGGTATAGGGTACACTATGTAGAGTATTTACCGCACCAGGAATAGAGTACACTATGTAGAGTATTTACTACACCAGGGAAAGGTACAATATGTCGAGTATTTACTACAAAAGAGATAAGGTACACC
>NW_013780982.1:0-676 GCF_000517525.1 Limulus polyphemus
GCTCCACCAAGGACCCCTTCTATTATCATTTTTTCCCCCACGGACCCCATGTTTTTGAAATATTCCGCCTACCCAACAAACTGTTTTTATTAACTAATAATTAACTCGTTCTCCCACTTTCCACTATCGAATAAAATACATATATATAACTGAGTGTGTAATTAAAACAAAAAACATCAGTATTAAAAAAAGTGTTTAATGAGATGGTATTACCTACGCAGACCCCCAGGGGTCCGGGGAACTCAGGTTGGGGACCACTGGTTTAGACGAATTCTGGGTCCCCAAATACGATTTGATTATATATATATATACTTAAGAGCCTCCCAGTGGCACAGAGGTATGTCTGCGGACTTACAACGCTAGAATCCGGGTTTCGATACCCGTGGTGGGCAGAGCACAGATAGCCCATTGTGTAGCTTTGTGCTTAATTACAAACAAAGAAATATATATTTAAGAAGTTGTGGGTATACAGTGTCTTCTTACTCCAAGGTCGAGCCCTCTAGGGTTAAAAGTTTCGGAATTAAATAAACATTGATTTTAAAACCTGATTTTTCGGACCGCTTACTTTCTTTCAACAATATTTAAACCTTCGATACTGAGCAGAGACCGTAACTATAGAAACGACAACAATACCTGCTCGAGTTTTGTTGTAAAGAAACAAAATGAAGCTGCGTTC
>NW_013780983.1:0-681 GCF_000517525.1 Limulus polyphemus
AGTGTTTCGGTTGAGAGGAAAACTTACAAATCCAGTGTTTCGGTTGAGAGGAAAACTTACAAATTCAGTGTTTCTGTTGAGAGGAAAACTTACAAATCCAGTGTTTCGGTTGAGAGGAAAACTTACAAATCCAGTGTTTCGGTTGAGAGGAAAACTTACAAATCCAGTGTTGCGAAGAAGTTTTTAGTATTTAAGAAGAGTTTTTCTGCAATTCAACAATTTCAGTTACTCTTTTGTCAATAACTTCAGTTACTGTTTTACAATTTTTTGGGATTAATCCATGTGATGCAGGTTTTCAACATCGCTGATCATTTATTTGTTTTAGAGTTTTCGCGGAAACTACATAATAGCTATATGTGCATCGCCATTTGTAATTTTGGACTGAAAGACTAGAGGGAAAGAAACTGATCAGCAGAACCCACCGCCAACTCTTGGGACACGGGGATTTGATCGCCACTATTATAGCGCACACATGTTCCCAAAGTATGGATTCACAGACCGAGAATCCCGAACTACTGAGCCAATCCCGGCCATATATTAATTGTCTAGAGTCTTTAATATCAATTAAGTCGACTAGTTTGGACTGTTAACAGACAAACAAAAAGGAATATAATTTAATGTTTTTATTATTAATATGACACACACACACACACACACACATATATATATATATATATATAC
>NW_013780984.1:0-681 GCF_000517525.1 Limulus polyphemus
AGCTTTGCGCGAAATTCAAAACAAACAAACAAACTAGTGATTTTACTTCATTTCTCGTTGAAAATAACAGAATTTCGCGTCGTAGCCTTTGAAACAATTAAACATTATTACACGGGAGTTAGCGCCCAGCTGGATTCGTAATATTATCACAAATAATAGGCAGGGTCGACTATGATACGAAGGAACTGGCAGAATAACTCTGGTTCACACCTCCATCATTTTTGACAACACAATGCGCTCAGAAGTAGAGAATCTTTTATACCAGTGGTTCTTAACCTTTTTTTGCTCCATGCCCCACCTCGACACCTCAAAAAATTTGATGCCCCCCTTAACATAAAAAAATGAAATAAATTGGTGTTGAAAAACCGTGTCAGACGACTCAGTTTTGAGTCACGGAACGTTTTTCGCTCTTCACATCCAAATGAAAAAATTTTGTTATTGTATCATTTTTAAATTGCCCCACCCCAGTGGGGGCGTGCGCCCCACGTTCAGAATCACGTGCTTTACACGATGTCATTAGTAGAACCGGGTGAACAAGGATCACACGCTAAGAAGACCATGACAAATAGATGGAATAATATAACTTGACAACCATGTTTAATAATTTACTTGGCACCAGCTTTATTGAGTACATTACTGTTGCAACAACTAGCTTGCATACGAACATATTAGCATATTATC
>NW_013780985.1:0-681 GCF_000517525.1 Limulus polyphemus
TCATATGGGGTTCATCTGCTTCATCAGTAACATCAGTTCATCCTATCATCGGTAACAGTCACATCAGTGGTAGTAACTTCATCAAGAGCTTCATCGTTTCCCTTCTCAAAACTGAGCAGAGTTTCTTCTTCGACGGTGGCTTCTTCAGGTGGCACGTCTTCAGCAGCGTCATTAGTTCCATTGTCAACTTCATTCCAACTGAAATGTCCTGGACCATGATAACACCAAAGCCTGTTGGCATGCACCACCTTTGGTTTACCTCGACGACCACATTTTATCCGGAAATTCACGTCTGAGAGACGATCCACTATGTTATATGGGCCTTCCCATGGAGAAGACAACTTAGGAGTCTTCCCCTTGGTCTTCCTGGGATTATACAACCACACCTTGTCTCCTGGTTCAAAGCTGATAAGATAGCTTCATCGAATCAGCAGACGTTTTCAAGTTTGAACGCACTTGATGGTGAATATCATCCATCCTTTCCGATAACACTTTCACAAACTCTGACACATTCTCAGGCAACTCTTCACAAGGTGGGCGTCCTGTTAACAGATCCATGGGCAACCGAACTTCCCGACCAAACATCAACTTTGCTGGAGTGTATCCAGTGGTTTCATGCTCTGCTGTCCTATAGGCCATCAACAGTGGAGGGAGTAAGACATTCCAGTCATCTTGGCGGCT
>NW_013780986.1:0-681 GCF_000517525.1 Limulus polyphemus
ACACAAAGTATACTTGACTGACATTGAAGACCAATGCATACTAGAGTTGGACTACTAACTACTGAGGAAGTGTGTAATTAATTTTGATAAAATGACGTTTGGAAACAACAATGGCCAAATTCCGGTAAGTGTCAAAAGAGAGGTTGAACTAACCAGGTGCCATCAAGCTGAAGTCAAAGTGACTGAAGGATTTGATGATGGTGAAGTGGAACCAGGTATAGATATTAAAGCACAGCAGGAGAAAGACCAAGATTTGAAGCCAATAATTGATTTTCTAAAAGCAAGTGTCTAGCTTAAGCCCTGTGACAAAGAACTATTGGGCACAATGGGACCAGTTAAAGCTTGAAGATGGTATTCTTCTCCGGAGATGGGAAAGTGTCGACCTGGCAAACAGTTATACCAAGAAAGTTATGGGAAGTTGTGCTGTGTCAATCCCATGATAGTTTAACAGGAGGACATCTCGGAGTTAAGAAGACATTGAGTCATCTATGACAGAGATTTTACTGGATAAGTATGAGGCAAGATGTGGATGAATGGTGCAGGACATGCAGTACATGTTGTGCTAAAAGGGGACCTAAGCATAAAGAACATGGTCCAATGAAGTTATATCAAGTTGGTGCACCAATGGAAAGAGTAGCTGTTGACATTGCTGGTCCTCTGCCCCAAACTCGTGCTGGAAAC
>NW_013780987.1:0-681 GCF_000517525.1 Limulus polyphemus
ACCCTCATGCCCCAAGTTGAACAAAAAACTCGGCCTGGCTAACTAACGAATGAATATTTGCTGTAAAATTATTATTAATGCTTGTTTGGCAGCCAATTTTGATTTTATTCCTTTAAGTCGCACACTCAACCCTTTTTTGGATGCACCTTTCTTTCACATCCAAAGTGTTTTTGATTATATCAGTTATACTTAGAGGTCATGCAGAACAACATGTTTTTGGTGTAAAGATTTGTTTGTTTGTTTGTAATTAAGCACAAAGCTACACAATGGGCAATCTGTGCTCTGCCCACCACGGGTATCGAAACCCGGATTCTAGCGTTGTAAGTCCGCAGACATACCGCTGTGTAAAGACTAAAGAAGCTCTCTTGCTATATGTGTTTAATCTCATTTAAGGTTTCACGTGCATCGATCAACTCTGTGAAAACTAACCAAGAAATGCCTGCATAGCTTGTTTACCTACCCTATACGTACCATACATTTCATCCTATTGAATGTCGAAAGTTACTAATATAAGGAGAATAGAGGGGAGGGCAGACAGTTGTGAAAAAAATTCTCCGCTGACTTTCTACTCCCAATAAAATCATTCATGTTTACATAAAATATTAATACCTTCAGTTTTGTTTTAGGTACAAATCTCCAAAACTAACAAGGATCCACTCTTTCTATAATAAATGAATTACG
>NW_013780988.1:0-680 GCF_000517525.1 Limulus polyphemus
TCAAACATATTTATTTTTTTGATGGTTTTTAGCATCACCAAAGCTACCAAACACTATCTCAAAGCGCCACCTGGTGGCCTTTCTTTCTCTGTAGATTTTCCAGTTGATATCAATTTCATTAATAAATACGCCTGTTTTATAACTTTTATTACACATGTCAAACATATTTCTTTTTTTTATGGTTTTTTTTAGCATCACCAAAGCTACCAAACACTATCTCAGGACGCCTGCTCGTGGCAATATGGTGGTTAGGAATCATTGTTTTGATGAACGCATTCAGCGGACACATGAAGGCCAGCATGATGGTGAAGGCAGACTTTGACAGGATCGACTCTCTGAAAGACTTGGCATTGAAGTCGAAAATAATCCCTCTAGTATGGAAAGGAACTGCTTACGAGTCTTATCTGGAAGTAAGGTGTAGGATATGTTAAAGTCAGACAATTATGTTTAAAATAAAAAGCCCTCTAGTATGGAAAGGAACTGCTTACGAGTCTTATCTAGAAGTAAGGTGTAGGATATGTTAAAGTCAGACAATTATGTTTAAAATCAAAAATCCCTCTAGTATGGAAAGGAACTGCTTACGAGTCTTATCTAGAAGTAAGGTGTAGGATATGTTAAAGTCAGACAATTATGTTTAAAATCAAAAATCCCTCTAGTATGGAAAGGAACTGCTTACGAGT
>NW_013780989.1:0-681 GCF_000517525.1 Limulus polyphemus
AGTTAACATAAATCAGTTAAATGACGAAAAATTAGGTGTCTATTTATTTGTGACCACTCAGTGTATATTGTGGAGATGTTTAACACATTGTGTGGATCAAGAAACTATTGCTTATTTGTTTTTCCAATGTTCCAGAGTACAGGATATGTGGAATCTAGTTTTTAGTTTGTTGAAGATAGTTTTGGACCATAGTTTAATGGACCATAAAAAAGAACAGGTGGCTTTGGTTGGAATTTCACCCCATTTGAGTTCGAATTACCTTAGATTGTTACTCTTGTGTTCGTGTATAGCTAAGTTTGTGATTTATTCTGCTCGTAGTAAGGTTCTATCACGTGGTGTTGGTGCTCATTTTATGAATGTCTTTAAAGCTAAACTTAAAGCTAAAATTTATTTCGATTTTTTACGGTTTAAGTTACGAGACAAATTGTCAGATTTTTATGATATTGATCGCGACTCTGGTCATTTGGTAAGTAAATGTGTTCAGGGTTACATCCTATGTCGTGACTTGGTATGATAGTTTTGTTTGATTTTTCATGTTTATCAGTTTAGATCATTTTATGTTTATTAATTTTAGCAAAAATTTGTGTTTGTTTGTTTGTTATTACTAATTTTCTGTGTATTTAATTTAAGTAATCAACCTTAATTATTTTTTATTACTATCCAAATTTGTATCGACATGGT
>NW_013780990.1:0-1129 GCF_000517525.1 Limulus polyphemus
CTTTTCACAGGGAATGTCTGGTTAGATATTTTTTGACCCGTGCAAACCTTAAGTGTGTGTGTGTGTTTATTATATCTGTTTGCAATATTAAAAACAAAACAAAAACAGAACAGGTTCTTTAAGAGCTAATTTGTGTGTATAATAGAATATATAATATATTAAATTGAGTTTTGTTGAGGAACACTGATAACTGTGTCTAAAAAATAATGAACTGACAATAATACATTGAACACTATTGTTTAGATTTAAAATACATAGATTATAACAAATAGTACAATAACACTTTATGAGAATAATCACCGATACCTATACTTTATCTCAGTAAAGATTAAGATTTGATAATACAGTGATTATATACCAACATTTAGATATCGATCATATTAATGATATATTACTAAATATAAGAAACTAATCCTAATCCACCTTACCGTCATAGTGTTTACATTTCGCGCAAAGCTGCTCGAGAGCTATTTACGTTAACTGTCCTTAATTCTGAAGTGATAAATAAGAGGAAAGGCAACTAGTTTACACCATCCACTTCAAACTCTTGGGCTACTCTTTTAGCAGCTAACAGATTGACCGTTCCATAGAAACGTCTCCACGACTGGAAGGGTGAGGATCTTCGGTCACGGGAACCGAACCTACTATCTGAAGATTGCTTGTCGAGTGCCCTTAGTATCAGGCCATATTAAGATTATAAATTCAGGTACTCAAATTTATAAACATCAGACATGAAAAAATGCATACATGATTTAAAAAAGTAAAACCAGAGAGTGAACCTCCGGAGAATGATGATGGTTTTAATAAATGATTTTTTAAAATAATTTAATAATAATAATAATAATATTTTTTAATAATTTATTATATAATAATAATAATAATTTAATAATAATAATAATAATTATTTTTTTAATAATTTAATTATAATAATAATAATAATTTAATAATAATAATAATAATATTTTTAATAATTTAATTATAATAATAATAATAATTTAATAATAATAATAATAATAATTTAATAATAATAATAATTTAATTATAATAATAATAAAAATTTAATAATAATAATAATATTTTTTAACAATTTCATTATAATAATAATAATAATAATATTTTTTTAACAATT
>NW_013780991.1:0-1555 GCF_000517525.1 Limulus polyphemus
TGTGTACTGTCAATAAGAAAACACAAGATTTAACGATACTGTGTACTGTCAATAAGAAGACCAAGATTTAACTATACTGTGTATTGTCAATAAGATTACAAATGATTTAACAATACTGTGTACTCTCAATAAGAAGACAGAAGGTTTTACAATACTGTGTACTGTCAATAAAAAGAGACAAGATTTAATAATACTGTGTACTGTCAATAAGAAGACACAAGATTTAACAATACTGTGTACTGTCAATAAGAAGACACAAGAGTTAGAAATACTGTGTACTATCAATACGAACACACAATATTTAACGATACTGTGTACTGTCAATAAGAAGACCAAGATTTAACTATACTGTGTACTGTCAATAAGAAGACACAAGATTTAACAATACTGTGTACTCTCAGTAAGAAGACACAAGATTTAACTATACTGTGTACTGTCAATAAGAAGACACAAGATTTAACGATACTGTGTACTGTCAATAAGAAAACACAAGATATAACGATACTGTGTACTGTCAATAAGAAAACACAAGATTTAACGATACTGTGTACTGTCAATAAGAAGACCAAGATTTAACTATACTGTATACTGTCAATAAGAAGACACAAGATTTAACAATACTGTGTACTCTCAATAAGAAGACACAAGATTTAACAATACTTTAAACTGTCAATAAGAAGACTTGTGTCTTCTTATTGACAGTACACAGTATTGTTAAATCTTGTGACAGTACACATTAACTTTGAATATTGTGTCTTCTTCTTGAGAGTACACAATATTGTTAAATCTTGTGTGTTCTTATTGATAGTACACAGTATTTCTAAATGTTATATCTTGTGTCTTCTTATTGACAGTACACAGTATCGTTAAATCTTGTGTCTTCTTATTGACAGTACACAGTATCGTTAAATCTTGTGTCTTCTTCTTTAGAGTACACAGTATTGTTAAATCTTGTGTGTTCTTATTGATAGTACACAGTATTTCTAAATTTTTTGTGTCTTCTTATTGACAGTACACAGTATTATTAAATCTTGTGTCTTCTTATTGACAGTACACATTACTGTTAAATCTTGTGTTTTATTACTGACAGTACACATTATCTTTGAATATTGTGTCTTCTTCTTGAGAGTACACAGTATTGTTAAATCTTGTGTGTTCTTATTGATAGTACACAGTATTTCTAAATCTTGTGTCTTCTTATTGACAGTACACAGTATTGTTAAATCTTGTGTCTTCTTATTGACAGTACACAGTATTGTTAAATCTTGTGTCTTCTTATTGACAATATACAGTATAGTTAAATCTTGGTCTTCTTATTGACAGTACACAGTATCGTTAAATCTTGTGTCTTCTTAGTGACAGTACACAGTATCGGATTTAACAATACTGTGTACTTTCAATAAGAAGACACAAGATTAAACGATACTGTGTACTGTCAGTAAGAAAACACAAGATTTAACGATACTGTGTACTGTCAATAAGAAGACCAAGGTTTAACTATACTGTGTACTGTCAGTAAGAAGACACAAGATTTAACAATAATGTGTCCTGTCAA
>NW_013780992.1:0-1607 GCF_000517525.1 Limulus polyphemus
GAGCAATGATGATTTTACAGTAAGTAATTTATGTTTAATCTGGTACTTTTTGAAGGGGTGGTGGATAAAATAGAGAAGAAGAAGATGCCTAGAGAAAATGTGTCACACTGGGAAAATTCAGGATTTTTTTTTAAATATTGCCTCGTAGAATTAAGAACTTAAAACTTATATACCATTAAAACATGGATTATTAGCTAAGATTTTAGGCTATACTAATTGGTATAACACAAACAAAAAGTAATTTAATAAAATGTTGAATATAACACTAAAACCTTGTGTCATGCTCAGTAAAGGATATCTGTGGCGATACGGTTAATACTGACATTAGAAAATCAAAAATGGCATGTGAAAAAGGCTAGCTGAAAATCTTTAAATAGAGAATAGACCTTTTTAGAGATGCTGGAGAAAGTTATTATAGAAGTTTATGGTATGATTGAGTGGCTAAACTTTTCTTTTTATTCAGTTTTCACAAGAGAAGGTGTGAACAGTATTCTAAATTATGAGAAATTACTAGTGACAAATATGATAAAGATTCATTAGGAAGTTTAAAAATGATAAGACCTCGGGGCTATATAATACTTTCCCAAGGGTATTAAATGAGGTTAAGTATTGCATAAATAAGCCCCTTATGAACATTTTTTAAAGTCTTTGATTAATGGGAAGGTGCCAGAAGATTGGAAACTGGCTAATGTTACACTAATGTTTTTAGTGAGGTGACAAGCATTGTCCAGGTAATTGGAGGTCACTTAGTCTTACTTCTATAGTGATAAAAGTTTTCACAGGACTGATTAAAAATATTTTGTAAAGCCAGCTAACACAATTTACAATTTGTTGGACAGCCACCATGGTTTCACACTGGAAAAATCTTGTCTCACAAATCTTTTGGCCTACTATTAAGATGTCTCTGCTTGTACTAATGAGGGTAAAGATGTGGATTTGATATACCTGGATTTTCAGAAGCCTTTCAACAAAGTGCTACGTAAAAGACTAGTACATATAAAGATATTTTTACATGTTTGAGGATAAGTTGGCTCTATGGATTAAGTGTTTTTCATGGGAGAAGAAACAAAGGTTTTGATAAATTGAGTTCATAAAATTAAATAAATAATTACCATACAATATTTACTATACACAGTTAAAAGACACTTCATGAAGTTGTAAACTGCCTCCACTTCAAAACACTACATGTTCTGACATGTCTATATCATCATCATGGGAGAAGAAACAAAGGTTTTGATAAATTGAGTTCATAAAATCAAATAAATAATTACCATACAACATTTACTATACACAGTTAAAAGATGCTTAATGAAGTTGTAAACTGCCTCCACTTCAAAACACTACATGTTCTGACATGTCTATATCTTCATCAGGAGTAATTTACAAGTCTATATTTCAATATTTACACAAGGAGGATATATTAGCCATCGATTTAATCAGCCCCTTCCAAACCCCGCAGCTAAACCCTAATGCAGACATTTTCAGTCCTGTTAGAAGTCACATCCCAGATATGAATGTCAGCAATAGTGGTGATCTAGTACGAAGGAAGCCACAGGAATTCGATGGGAAGGCACCGTGGGAAGCATATAGAGCAGAGGAGCAGAAAG
>NW_013780993.1:0-681 GCF_000517525.1 Limulus polyphemus
CCGTTAATGTATATATATATATATATATAGTATCCCAAAAGGCAGTAGGATATGATGCTTTCTGTTGTCAAGGTAATGGCATTGCCTGGATTGAGGAATGGCTTCCGTCTCGCTACTCTGCCATTGTAGTCCATGCTATAAAGATAACTTCTGATGGTACTTGAGACACGCTTGTCCTGCAACTGTATCGGCTGTTTCACGTAGGCCATCCTTCACACTTGTCCCAAAAAGTCTCCTTTCGTTGATTTTGGACGCCTAGGCCGTGAAGAAACCGACACGACTGGAACTATATTGTAACCTTACTAAATGTGGACAACAGTACTGCAAGTGACCTGGCGATTTCCCGCTCACTTTGGCCGCCCTTTCATCATTCAAGCTTATCAAAATCCGGTTAATTTCCGGGATCGTTTCGTTCGTAGTATGGCTGTCTGTATTCTATGGTCATTACTGAGCTATGACGTCATTGAGATGGTCGATTTGTAATCTCGGGGGGTGTCTATTTACTTATTGATCGGCTGTGTACGTGGAGAGTCCTTAATGTTCCCGAATCCTTATATATTCACTTTTCCTTCTTTTCTCCTACACAGCTCAAGGAGAAATCACTATATTTACCACGTTTGATAAGAATATGAGAAAGTTATGTTGTAATTACGTACTTATATCTTCTTCCAAATAAATCTT
>NW_013780994.1:0-680 GCF_000517525.1 Limulus polyphemus
CTTCTATGTGGTTCTCCTGCTTTACAGGTTCTATAGGTTAATAAAGAAAGTTGTGTAAAGCCATTTTTGTGTGGTGCGTTCCATAATTTTTTTCGTCCTAGCCAAAAACCCATGGTGTTCTTAATCACATTATAGTTAACTTTTATTATTCATTATGGTATAATAGAAAACTGACAGTTACAAAATGTTTCTACAAGTAATAAAAAAAATTCAAAAAATTAAGGATGATTTAGGGATGGCAAAAAGTACAGAAACAAGATAATACACAAAACCAAGTAGCCACATCTTTCCAATTAAACTTTAATCTAAAAAAAAATGTTGAATTCCTTAAATTTGCATGAATTCAGGTTTGAATAAAAGGCACTTAAACTGAATAATGTTATAATGTCTTACAATCGCTAATTCTCATAAGCTTGTAACATTGACTCAGTGGCTACTTATGTAGGGATTTTTGAATGGTTTTCTGTATTCATCCCTATCTAGTTGCTGTACTTTTTGGCATTGTTATCCCTAAATCATTCTTATTTTTTCAATTATTTAATTACCTGTTCTCTTCTTTTGTCAAACCCTACCAATGAATATTTATAATGAATGACAGTCGCTATGAAGGCAGCAGTTTTAGACTGGCGAGATGAGTTGTCTTAATGTACATCATGTGTTGAAGTTCGTGAAACGCTATA
>NW_013780995.1:0-681 GCF_000517525.1 Limulus polyphemus
AACGTTCTGTAGGTACTAAATCTACAGTTATCGTTCTTCATGTTTATATTAATTGAACAAACGGGATATCCCCAACGTCCTGTTGGTACTAAATCTATAGTTATGGTTCTTCATGTTTGTATTACTTGAACAAACTGGATATCCCTAACGTTCTGTAGGTACTAAATCTACAGTTATCGTTCTTCATGTTTATATGAATTGAACAAACGGGATATCCCTAACGTTCTGTAGGTACTAAATCTACAGTTATCGTTCTTCATGTTTATATTAATTGAACAATCGGGATATCCCCAACGTCCTGTTGGTACTAAATCTATAGTTATGGTTCTTCATGTTTGTATTACTTGAACAAACGGGATATCCCTAACGTTCTGTAGGTACTAAATCTACAGTTATCGTTCTTCATGTTTATATTAATTGAACAAACGGGATATCCCTAACGTTCTGTAGGCAATAAGTCTACAGTTAGCGTTTTTCATGTTTATATTAATTGAACAAACCGGATATCCCTAACGTTCTGTAGGTACTAAATCTACAGTTATCGTTCTTCATGTTTATATTAATCAAATCAAAATCACCTTGGGTGTAAAAAAAGGTGCGACCTAAAAAAGATTGAGTGTGCGACTTAAAGGAATGAAATAAAAATTGGGGGCCAAACATTGGCCTAGCTAACTAATGAAT
>NW_013780996.1:0-680 GCF_000517525.1 Limulus polyphemus
CATGGGATTGATGCAGCACAGCTTCCTGTAACTTTCTCAGTATAACTGTTTGCCAGGTCGTCACTTTCCCATCTGCAGTTTCCCATCTCCATCTTCAATCTTCAACTGGTCCCATTGTGCCCAATAGTTCTTTGTCACAGGGCTTAAGCTAGACACCTTCTCCCAAGCAGGGTGCAAAACACTTACTTTTAGAAAATCAATTATTGAGTTCAAATTTTGGTTTTTCTCCTGTTCTGCTTTAATATCTATATTTGTTCCACTTCACTATCATCAACTCCTTCAGTCACTTTGACTTCAGCTTGATGACACCTGGTTATTTCAACCTCTCTTTTGGAGCAATGTCTGCAGTCATTTTTGCAGGGTCTTCGGTTCAGTACGTCGGCATATCCATGATATTTTCCTTCTCTGCATTCAATATCTTAATTATACTGGTCTATCTATCCAGTCCGATGTGACAGTTGTCCCTCTGGGTTCTTTAATGCAGCATGGTCTGTCCTGATGGTAAACCTGGCACCATAGAGATAATGATGAAAATATGTCAGACTCTTTACTATAGCAAGGAGTTCCCTCCATGTTACACAGTAGTTCCTCTGAGGTCTACTCAGGACCCTACTGAAGTAGGCCACCACATGTTTGTTTTCACCCACTTTCTGAGATAACACTCCTTCAATTCTGACATT
>NW_013780997.1:0-682 GCF_000517525.1 Limulus polyphemus
CATGATCCAGCCGAAACAAGTATTCTTTAAAGTCTCGTCGGAAAGGCTAATAGATGGCAGCATATGACTTATAGAATGGAATTAATTTCACCAAATATTCTTTGATCATGATTTATTTTCAGTATATTATCATAACCAAACTTTTAGTCTGTCATTTTTTGTTACTGATACGAACATGGCCTCCTATCTATATTTAAAATCAGTAATATCTCGAGATAATTAACAACTGATATTTCTTGTTGCAGAGTTCAAGTAAACTAACGCTACCACAAACCGACATTTTCTGGTCTGTACAGTCATTTCACCACATTCATACCTGATTGTTACAAAATTAATTCAATAAGTATTCTAATTCATAAAGCATATAAACCTACAAGTTCATATTGTTATGAACTTGTCAATATTAAAATATATTTGATTAAAATATCTACACAGTGACACCTCCTGTTATTATCAATTCTTCACACAAGAATGATAACACAAACCATTGAGAACTCTAACACGGAAATTATTGAAGCCAGAATTTGTACATGCCAATAGATACAGGAAACGTAAGTGTTTTGTCACAGTCAGTAACATCAAGAATATTGTCTACGGCAAGTGTTCTTAAACCTTTTTTTTTTCCTGGAACCCCTATTGAAATATATTTAAGGCTGTCATGATCAGAGCCGTACAAAATCTT
>NW_013780998.1:0-680 GCF_000517525.1 Limulus polyphemus
ACCTTCTTCCTGTTTATTTTATTTCTCTTCCATCCACTGCTGTAGTCTCTCTTTTTGTTTATTTTCTTTCTCCTACAATAGCTGTTGTAATCTCTCTTCTTGTTTCTTTTCTTTTTTCCTCCAATAACTGCTGTAATCTCTCTTGTTTATTTTGCTGTTCGAGCTGCCACTGTTGCAGGTTTTCTTGCCACTGCTGATATCTCTCTTCTTGTTTCTTTTCTCGTTTTTCTTGTATCTTTTCTTTTCCTCCAACAACTGCTGTATTCTCTTTTCTTGTTTATCTTCTCGTTCTTCTTGTTTTTTCCTCCAACAACTGCTGAAATTTCTCTTCTTGTTTATTTTCTTTTTCCTCCAACAACTGCTGTAATCTCTCTTCTTGTTTCTTTTGCTGTTCTTGTATTGCTGCCATCAAATCTGCTAAGCTGTAGTTTGATTTGCCGCTTCTCGTTTCCATTTTTTCTCTTTTCTGTCCCACTATCTGACACCAGTTTGTTACGTCTCTGGTCGTTAGTTAATTTTCCGTAAAAAATCTTTCCGAAGAAACTTTAGCGATACCAGTCCTTCCTTAAATAAAACTGGTTTATTCTTTTTGTAATGCAACTTTACAATACACTTAATCTCCACAGTCACGTTATAACAAACGCTGTAATTCACAACGAACGACACACGCGCTCGACTCA
>NW_013780999.1:0-680 GCF_000517525.1 Limulus polyphemus
CTTCATCGAATCAGCAGAAGTTTTCAAGTTTGAACACACTTGATGGTGAATATCATCCATCCTTTCCGATAACACTTCCACAAACTCTGACACATTCTCAGGCAACTTTTCATAAGGTGGGCGTCCCTTATGCTTGGGTCCCCTTTTAGCACTACATGTACTGCATGTTCTGCACCATTCTTCCACATCTCGCCTCGTACCTATCCAGTAAAATCTTTGTCGTAGGTGACTCAATGTCTTCTTAATTCTGAGATGCCCTCCTGTTAAAGTATCATGGATTGACGCAGCACAACTTCCCGTAACTTTCTCGGTATAACCGCTTGACAAGTCGTTAATTTCCCATCTCTGGAGAAGAATACCATCTTCAAGCTTTAAGTGGTCCAATTGTGCTCAATAGTGCTTTGTCACAGGGCTTAGACTAGACACCTTCTCCCAAGCAGGGTGCGAAACACTTGCTTTTAAAAAAAATCAATTATTGGCTTCAAATCTTGATCTTTCTCCTGCTCTGCTTTAATATCTATACCTGGTTCCACTTTGTCATCATCAACTTCTTCAGTCACTTTGACTTCACCTAATTAGTTCAACCTCTCTTTTAACAGTTACTGGAACTTGGCCTTTGTTATTCCCAAACGTCATTTATCAAAATCAATTACAAACTTCCTCGGTAGTAAGTAGTCCAA
>NW_013781000.1:0-681 GCF_000517525.1 Limulus polyphemus
TTATTTTAATTATTATTTCTTGTTTTAATAGAATAGAATAAAAGCTATTTTTAATTAATTTCATGTAATTTTACTTACGTGGAACGATGGCAACGTCCCTATTTTTATCCCTGTTTTCAGGTCTATGGCCACCAGCGCAGTCACCTATCGACATTTTGGACGCCATCTTGCATATTTTCTAGGAAACCAACTGACTTAATTAAGCAGATTGCCAGAAAAGTTTACTAATGTTTAAAGTTCGAAGAGTACTAGCAAATCAATATTAGTTAAAAAAATGAAGACAGATAATTGAGACTAACAATGGTTATTATCACAGTGTATCAAAAACAATGAGCACATCAATTCACTAATTAAAGATTGTATGGCCCGGCATGGCCAGGTGGTTAGGGCGCTCGATTCACAATCTGAGGGTCGCGGGTTCGAATCCCCGTCACACCAAACATGTTCGTCCTTTCAGCCGTAGGGGGCGTTATAATGTGACGGTCAATCCCACTTGACAATTGGCTCGTAATTTGAGGGTCGCGAGTTCGAATCCCCGTCCCACCAAACATGCTCGTCTTTTCAGCCGTGGGGGCGTTATAATGTGACGGTCAATCCCACTATTCGTTGGTAAAAGAGTAGTCCGAGAGTTGGCGGTGGGTGGTGACGACTAGCTGCCTTCCCTCTAGTCTTACACTGCTG
>NW_013781001.1:0-1835 GCF_000517525.1 Limulus polyphemus
TTTAGGTGTATTGTAATACTATGATAGGTAACAACTGACACATGTATTATAGGTGTATTGTAATACTATGATGGGTAACAATTGACACATGTATTTAGGTGTATTGTAATACTATGATAGGTAACAATTGACACATGTATTTTAGATGTATTGTAATACTATGATAGGTAACAATAGACACATGTATTTTAGGTGTATTGTAATACTATGATAGGTTGTTACCTATCATAGTATTACAATACACCTAAAATACATGTGTCAATTGTTAAGTGATATACACCGTACTTGCTAGTGGTGTACGCCGTATTTAATAGTGGACTACGAATGTTTCGAACTCAGCTCAAATACACCACTTGTAAAAACTCGTAATTTTTAACATTCAATTTGATACTTGTTAAAATAACCAAACCAGTTTTAACCAGTTTGACACCAAACAACCAGTTTTAATAAGGAAATAAAAACATATTCAATTTTACAAATTATAATCACATCATCAACTATTATTTACTTAATACAGTATATTATACAATAATTATTCAAATATAAATATATCACAAAGGACAGAAAAAATTAACAAATTATTCGAAACGAGTAAATTTCACAATATTTTGATCTATAATAAATCATCGACATTGTTGAAACAAGTGTTTTTAAAATAATTCTAATTCACCATTTTGTTAGGCCCACATTTTTTTTATAATATAAACCGTGACTTCAGTCTATTAATGCTGATTATTTTGTATCTCGCGCCAATTACTGTATATAGCACTGTTTTATAAAATAATGATGAAATACATACCTTGATTGATAATTAAAACTTTTATAAATACGAATAATCGTACGATTCACATATTGAACACAACTTAAAAACCTAAAATACATGTGTCAGTTGTTACATATCATAGTATTACAATACACCTAAAATACATGTGTCAGACTAGTAAATATGGTGTACAACATCACTAGTAAATACGGCGTACACCACTAGCAACTACGGTGTATATCACTACTAGTAAATATGGTGTACAACATCACTAGTAAATATGGTGCATATCACTAGCAAATACGGTGTATATCACTACTAGTAAATATGGTGTACAACATCACTAGTAAATACGGTGTATATCACTACTAGTAAATACGGTGTATATCACACTAGTAAATACGGTGTACAACATCACCAGTAAATACGATGTATATCATCACTATAAATACGGTGTATATCACTACTAGTAAATATGGTGTACAACATCACTAGTAAATAAGGTGTATATCACTACTAGTAAATATGGTGTACAACATCAGCAGTAAATAAGGTGTATATCATCACTATAAATACGGTGTACAACATCACCAGTAAATACGGTATATAACACCACTAGTAAGTACGGTGTATATCATCACTATAAATACGGTGTACAACATCACCAGTAAATACGGTGTATATCACTAAACAAATACGGTGTATATCACTACTAGTAAATACGGTGTACAACATCACCAGTAAATACGGTGTATATCACTACTAACAAATACGGTGTATATCACTACTAGAAAATACGGTATATAACACCACTAGTAAGTACGGTGTATACCACCACTATTAAATACCACACTCTATAATAGCATGCAGAGCTCCCTCTAGAAATCAATTCTTCTCGTGGTGTAATGGACAGTGTAGAACGAGATTGATTTGTAGAGAAGAGAAACACTTTATTTGGTTTTCCCGCAGTAATAGTTGGGGTATAGTGACCGACTTGGATGAGACCCGAGGGACAGGGGAATTGAATGCACGTACGGTGTTTTATTGTACGTATGTCGATCTACGGCCGCCC
>NW_013781002.1:0-680 GCF_000517525.1 Limulus polyphemus
ATGGTCCGTTATGAACAGTGGTTTAGATTATTTCAGGGGATCTTGAAGTTTACGCATAGCCACCCCTAATTGTGAACCGGTGGACTAGAAGGAAGGAAACTTTTCAACAGAATTCACCGCCAATTCTTGGGGTACTCGTGTCTCATCGAGTAGTGGGAATGAACTGTCACTCTTTTAACGCATCCAAGGCCCCAAAGCACAAAGTTTGTTTTCGCGACAACGGGTCACGATCAATGAATCTTCGAATTCGCTAACCACTACATCATATCCGGCACCACCTACAACTTAATACGCCTGTCTTTAATATGTTTTAAGATCGTATTTTCATTATGATAAAAAAATCACAAAACTTAGTTCTAGTAATATGAAATTTTGAGGTTTTATTATTTATGCAAAATAAAAAATGCATCTATTCGCAGAAAAAGAAAAGACAAATAACACGGATTTTATGCCATAAATTATACAGAAGATATATTAGTTTTTAATACATACTAGAAATATGAATACAAAAAAGTATTTACAATAATTCATTTTAGTCAATATGACTGTCAGAAAATACAAGCTTTTTACAAATATAACAGTGTATTTTTTGACAAACATTACTTTCAATCCTCTTTCAATATTGAAAATATTTTTCTGAACTCCGAAAACACAAACTGCTTGAAAATTTTTTATTTTAA
>NW_013781003.1:0-810 GCF_000517525.1 Limulus polyphemus
TAACAAATCGGGAAGAAGAAAAACTATTACTTAGATAATTTTTTTACTTCATTTACCACAATGAACATTTTTTATTATTATGTTTGTTAACACAAATACATAAAAACTGAAGAAAAGGGAAGAAAATTGATGTCAAACGAATATGCATCCTCATTCATCCTGATTTTTGTGTGAAATCTACGTCTTTTAGCCTCAGAACTACGTGTTGTTGGTCTTTCTTTAATGTATTACGTTATGACGTTTTGTGAAAAATATGTACGTGATGGAGAAAAATTGATATCATTTTCGGATTCAGCGTACAGGAATTACCGTAGAACATGCAAAGATTTCAAGACAATAAAACCATCGCAGGCCTGTGTTAGTAATTGTGTTATATAACTTCAGTAACTGGTTTCAGTTACAGTCCACTTAAATTAACATATGTATACAAATAAAAAGTTTTAACTAAAACATTAACTGCAAGTTTCTGTTTTTTACTGTTTTAATTCAATATGTAAATTTATTTTAGAATTTCTTTATGGAAAGTATTGTTGTATAATAGCGATGAACAACATTCAGCAGATACGATTTTAACGTTCCATTTTTACAATTGCATCAATAACACATCACTCACAATAGCCCTAGTAACTCATTGCAATGCTACTGACTCAGCATAGTAGTGCTGATTCTCTACACTACTGCTGATCCACTGCAGGGCTACTGATTTGCTACAGTGCTGTTGATTACCTGTAGAGCTGCTGACCCCCTGTAATACTACTGATTTGCTACAGTGCTGTTGATTATCTGTAGAGCTGCTGACACCCTGTAGTA
>NW_013781004.1:0-681 GCF_000517525.1 Limulus polyphemus
AGCTTGAAGGGACAACCACTGGAAATACTTGGACAGGTATCAGCAGATGACAGGCACAACTATAGAGCACTGGTAGCGGCTCTAGAACTCAGGTACGGAACCCAAAATCAGTCAGAAGTCTACAGGGCTAGGTTTAGGACGAGAGTCCGTGCTAAAGGGGAGAGCCTGAAAGAGCTGGCACAGGACTTGGAAAGCATGGCACACAAGGCCTACCCAACTGCACCACCCGATCTCCTCAAGTTGCTGCTGAGGGATCAGTTCGTAGATGCCTTGGACAGTCCACAACTTAAGATACAAGTGAAGCAAGCACACCCCCTACCATGCAGGATGCAATGGCCAGAGCTCTCGAATTTGAATCCTATGTTAAGTTCAGCACAGAGGTACCGAGGCTGGTACAGTCATCTGGATTCAAAGCCAGAAAAGGTCAGCTATCAGAGAAGTTTGAGGGACTTTGCTGGCACTGTAGTAAACCTGGGCACAAGAGAGCTCATTGCAGGCAACTTCAATGCAAAGGAGATGATACAGCAGGAAAGGATGCTACCCAGAAAGGCTGTTGGAACTGGAGGGAGCAAGGACATCTGAGGAGCCAGTGTAAGAAAAATACCACCAATAAGTCAGCTTCGGGAAACAAGTAGTGGTTGGTGCTAAGGGATGCCCACCAACCTCCATCGCGAAAGTCCC
>NW_013781005.1:0-681 GCF_000517525.1 Limulus polyphemus
CAATTCAATGTTAAACTTAAATCGTTTCTTAATTAGGTTATTTTCTGTTATATCACCAACGTTTTTAATAAAAAAGAAACCTCTTTAATCAACAAATATTTTCCCAGTTTTGTTGTCTTTACATTTCATTCTATACTTTGAGTATATAGATTAATAACAATATTAGGTTATACCTTTGTTGGTAAGCCATTGTTGGAACGCAGTGTTACCAAAACGCACTGGCTTTTCTACATATTAGAAGTTGTTAATCTGCTTGATTTTTACCAATAATTATTCTATGAATTATTCTATTCACGAATTCATTTCATGTATGATCTTAATTTTGATTGGCTGACAAAGGAATTTACCGACGTTTTGACTGCACTTTTCTGCCTCATTGTTGGTCAAGCTTGATTTCGCGAAATTTATTTGTTTCAGTTAGCTATGAAATGTGAGGTTAGGGTATAATATGGGGTGGAAGTGGTAGTACTTGCCCCGTCAAGCTTGACGGGCTATACGCTAGTATTTAAATAAATTTTAAGTTTTATTTATAAGTTAGGCCCAGGAACGTCGAGAGCCAGCAAGGGCCCCGGGGCAAACATCCTCGCCGGGCCTTCTTTCTCTCTCTCTCTCTCTTTTTAACATTTTCAAGAATTTATTAAAAGAAGATCCTAAATTAGGACAGCAACGGGCTCATAAACC
>NW_013781006.1:0-682 GCF_000517525.1 Limulus polyphemus
GTAGAAGAATCCTAAGCCCAACAACAACATAGTATTCGATGACGAGGAACCCACTTTGAGACTAATGATGGCTGGAGACTGCTTGAATGGGTAATGGTACCCGATGATGACAAAACCTTGTCGAAACGTTGTACATTTGCTGTTATGTTAAACTTATATTAAAGTTTTTCTTCATTACCCATTCAAGCCGTCTCCAGCCATTATTAACAACATAGTATATATTTATATTATTGGGAAATATATGTAAAAAGCTTTATATTTTCACAATTGGCGAAAATAATTATATTTTAAATTCTGAAAAATAATAATACTAGACTGGTAGAAATGTTACGTATTGGTAGAAATATTAATATCCCCAGATTCGGTGTTTAGTAGCTATATAGAAGTAGTGGTAACACCAAATTCGGTGTTTAGTTGCGGTATAGAAGTAGTGGTAACACCAGATTCGGTGTTTAGTAACGGTACATAAGTGGTGATAACACCAGATTCGGTGTTTAGTAGCGGTATAGAAGTAGTGATAACACCAAATTCGGTGTTTAGTAGCGATATAGAAGTAGTGGTAACACCAGATTCGGTGTTTAGTAACGGTACATAAGTGGTGATAACACCAAATTGGTGTTTAGTAACGGTATAGAAGTGGTTATAACACCAAATTCGGTGTTTAGTAGCGGACGATTTATGC
>NW_013781007.1:0-681 GCF_000517525.1 Limulus polyphemus
TACGTTAAGTCCAGCACAGAGGTACCGAGGCTGGTACAGTCATCTGGATTCAAGGCCAGAAAAGGTCAGCTTTCAGAGAAGTTTGAGGGACTTTGATGGCACTGTAATAAACCTGGGCACAAGAGAGCTCAATGCTGGCAACTTCATCACAGGGGAGAAGCCACAGCAGGAAATGCTGCTACCCAGAAAGGTTGTTGGACCTGTGGAGAGCAAGGACATCTGAGGAGCCAGTGTAAGAAGAATACCACCAATAAGTCAGCTTCGGGAAACCAGTAGTGGTTGGTGCTGAGGGACGCCCACCAACTCCTATTGTGAATGTCCCAACAGCTAAGTGTAAAATGGCAAGCACACATAGTGTCTTCGTGACAGGGAAGCTGGTTGGCCAAAGGTGCAACTTTGTCATAGATTCTGCATCTCAGCAATCCCTTGTGAGTATCAAGGTGCTGGATCATAAAGAAGTACTAGAAGCTGTACAGAAGCTCTGTGGTGTGACAGGACATTATGCAAGGTTGTGGGGACCAGTGTGGGTAACTAACTAGCTCATGGGCATGAAGAACAGACAGAAAGTATACTTGGCTGACATTGAAGACCAATGCATATTAGGATTGGACTATCTACTACCGAGAAGTGTGTATTAACTTCGATAAAATGACGATTGGAAACAACAAAGGCCAGATTCCA
>NW_013781008.1:0-679 GCF_000517525.1 Limulus polyphemus
AAGGTCATTTAACAAAATTTATAATTTTATTGGATAGTTACCATGGTTTCACTAAGGGAAAATCTTGCCTTACAAATCTTTTAACATCCTTTGAAAAGGTTACTACTTTTGTATATGAGAATAAAGGTGTAGATTTGGTGTATCTGGATTTTCAAAAAGCATTTGACAAGGTGCCACATAAAAGGCTTGTAATAAAAACATATCTATAGGTGTGGGGGATAAGTTAACTAATTGGATAAAAGAGTGGCTAGATAGAAGAAAGCAGAGGGTTGTTACAAATGGAGTTCAGTCAAACTGGACTAATGTTACAAGTGGGGTACCCCAGGGCTCAGTCTTAGGATCTTTGCTCTTTTTGATTTACATCAATGACATAGATGAAGGAATGGTCAATAAATTACTTAAATTTGTTGATTATATTAAGGTCTTGAGTGTTGCTAGCTGTGAATAGGATGCTGTTGATTTATGAAAGGACTTAGATCATTTAACGAGTTGGGCGGATAGGTTTTAATTATAATAAATGCATGATAATGGGTTATCATAATTTGAATTAAAAGTATAATTTGGATGGGAATAACCTTAACAGTGTTATGAAGGAAAAGGATCTTGATGTAATAGTCGATCAGTCTCTTAAGCCATCCAAGCAGTGTGCTGTTGCTAGTGGTAGGGCAAATGTGATTTT
>NW_013781009.1:0-828 GCF_000517525.1 Limulus polyphemus
CAGTAAATTGGTTAAGTTTTTATAGTTTTATTTAATTTTTTATTTCA
This sequence comes from Limulus polyphemus, assembly GCF_000517525.1. Lineage (NCBI taxonomy): Eukaryota > Metazoa > Arthropoda > Merostomata > Xiphosura > Limulidae > Limulus > Limulus polyphemus. The sequence goes on from NW_013781009.1 coordinate 48, forward strand.
GTATATGCGACACCACATAACAACATCATCTGTCCGTATGGATACATGTTAAGGAAAAGGGAATGCTGTAAGTTGTGAATAAAAATTTACTTTCGTTTTCATTTTACTCATTTATTTTTGTAAAAAGTAGAGGGAAAAATTGTATCATGTAAAAAGTAGAGGGAAAAACAGTATCGTAGAAATATGGGTTTATATTAATTTACAGAGAAAACTCTTAATAAACTAGAAGTGCATTAGAAATTGTCACAACTTAAAAGTTTTTTATTGAAACAGTATAATGTATTTTTGCTAGTTTATTTCTTTATATATATTTTCGACAAGATGATGATTAAAAACGGCTATACAATACATAATTTAGATAAAAACACGACAGTGTTGAAACAAAATCACTCTCCTTACCGTTTACAAAGAATACTTCTGTGAAAGGGTTACTCTGTGCTGATTTATTGTCAATTTTAACTTAGTTACACGATTTAATTTACTTCTTTTGATCAACATTTTGGTGTTTAAGGTATGGTTAAATATGTATATTATAAATTATTTCTTTCTTTAAGATCCATGTCCACCTGGACAGTTCAGAGGCAACGAGCAAAGACAATGTGTCCCGTGTCCTAAGGATCATTATAGTGATTATTTTGGATCTTACAAATGTTTGGCCTGTCCAGAAGGTCGATTTGCAAATCCAGGAGCTTCCTCGTTGGATGCATGTAAAAGTAAGATTTAAGAACTACTTATCACCGCACTATGAACGACTATATCTGAACTATATTTAGAAATTCCA
>NW_013781010.1:0-680 GCF_000517525.1 Limulus polyphemus
CGAAAATACCTTACGTCATCAGTGGAAAAAAGATCAAGCGTGTGATCAGTGAAGACCACAGAGCTAGCTAGCTCATATTAAGTGAATTATACCTACATATACTCGAAATTAACTCGCTCATCGTGAACCCTCGATAAAACATCAAGGAAGTGTCAGACCAGAAAAAATACTTTATATTGTTTGTAAGTTTGTAAAACTTTTGTATATAAATTATTGTTTGTAATAACCGTTATTCTAAATTGTATTATTTTTTTGTATATTAAAATATATTTGTATTAAAAAAATGAAAACTGTGTGTATCAATCTTGTTGGCAAATATCATAAATTGGATACATATCGGCATTTATTTAACTACTAAATCCAAACTTCAATTTAACTCGGTTGCAGACTATTTGAAATTGTATTACGTAACACTTTAGTGTGAAGACAAAGTTGTGATAAAAAATACTAATATAATTGCTTCCCAAACATTAGGCTTTACACTAACAGTGTTGACAATAGGCTACTGGTGTAATTTAGCATTAAATATTTACTTTCGGTCATAAATATAATGGTTAAGACTAGTATAGGAATTAAACGTTCACAGTTTGTTAGGTGTGAGAGGTATGCCCCACCCCAGGAAAATGAAAAACATAATTATTTCTTTATTCATCCAGTATATGTATGAGTTTTATATTCAC
>NW_013781011.1:0-1273 GCF_000517525.1 Limulus polyphemus
TAACTCAAAAGAACAAACCACATACGATTGGAAAATTCCAAAGTCAATGTAATTGTCACCTATTTTTACGTGTTCTACATCTGTTTAATTTGCACGAGATTCCCTTTTGGTGGTGCATAGGAAATTTGAAAATTTAAGTGTCTTATTAGTGGTACCCTTATATTCATTCTTTGGGTGTTTGAAATTGGTAGGTCAGCACCATAACAATTCTTGCTATTTGAAATAGCTTATAAAAGGGAAAATCGATAATTAAGGAAAAGAAACTTAGAAACGCTATATGATTTGAAAAATTAACTACTTATAGAAACTTTTCGAAACGTCATGCAAAATATTCCAACAAGGATTTCGTGGGACAAACACAAATTAAACATCAATAACATAACAGAACAAACCGCGTACGATTGAAAATAACCTTGATTTTGCAAAGTTGTGAGAAACACGTAGAACGTACATTTGTTTCCAAATATAACTAACCGTGTAGATTGAGGCGAAATTTGAAAACTTCTCATGTTCTTGACGGTTAGAATTTTTAAAACTAATATTACGAACAGCCTTATCCTGCAATGGTAATCCATCAAGAATCGTTTTTCGCGTATTTATAAAACTAAGGTGAACACCATAACAGTTCTTGTTGTTTTAAATAGCTTATATAAATAGTGTTCTGAATATAAAGAAGGGAGAGATAAAACACCTAAAACGTATTATAATTGTAAGGAACGATAGTTTCTGATAAACCATATGAAAATCCCGTATGTGTACAAAAACACGTAACATACGAACAGAGATTTAGCTCTAAATAACATTGGAAAAAATGGTTACGCGTAGATAACGGACTATATCATACGTAGTTAGAGAGAAGATACATAAAATAAACAAACTAGCAATTATAAACAGTAATTAACATGAAGAAACTGGAAACGATATAAACACTCGAAAAATGACTTAAATAGAGAAACTTTTAAAAACGACATGCAAAATGCACAAAGAGGAATTACATGGGATTAACACACATAAATGATAGATATCTCAAGAGAACAAATGATATTCCATTGGAAATTTCCAAAAGTAAGCTTAGAACACGAAGAGATAACTAGCCTCGTTCAAGTTCTCAATCTTCAAATATCTTTTCCCCACCAAAACAGTTTAATTTTACAAAATCTGAAAAGTTTGTTTGTGATGTTGTATCAGAAGAACACATCTTCGGATGATTGAAATCGTTAGGTCAGCACCATAGCAGGTCTTCTTATTTCAAATAGCTTTTTATAGTCCTCAC
>NW_013781012.1:0-681 GCF_000517525.1 Limulus polyphemus
GATCGACACAGCTGTTGACATTTATAACCTCTTTTCAGTACATTGTTGGCTGATTGACACAGCTGTTGACATTTATAACCTCTCTTCAGTACATTGTCGGCTGATTGACACAACTGTTGATCTTTATAACCTCTCTTCAGTACATTGTTAGCTGATTGACACAGCTGTTAACATTTATAACCTCTCTTCAGTACATTTTTGGCTGATTGACACAATTGTTGATCTTTATAACCTCTCTTCAGTACATTGTTGGCTGATTGACACAACTGTTGACATGTATAACCTCTCTTCAGTACATTTTACATTACAGTTGTTTTTAGGCCCAACTGAAACCTATACAAGCTTTACATATTTACGGATTCTTCTTCCTGCTACTCCAAAGTCCCCACGAATTACCTATAATTAGTGGTTGATCAAAGAAGAAATGTTCACAGCTGCTCCAAAGTCCCCACGAATTCCTATAATTAGTAGTCGATCAAAGATTAGATGCTCAAAGCTGTCCAAAGTCCCCACGAATTCCTATAATCAGTAGTTAATCAGAGCTTAGGTGTCACTGCTACTCCAAAGTCCCCACGAATTGCCTATAACTAGTAGTTGATCAAGAGCTAAATGTTCACTGCTACTCCAAACTCCCCAAGAATTGCCTATAACTAGTAGTTGATCAAGAGCTAAATGTTCACA
>NW_013781013.1:0-681 GCF_000517525.1 Limulus polyphemus
TCTAAATAACGTTAGAATTTCTGTCAATTATTTTCACCTGTGGATAACGTTAGAATTTCTGTCAATTATTTTCACCTGTGAATAACGTTAGAAAGGTTAACCGAACTTCAGTGAACATACAACACAGGAAGTTAAATCTCGTGTGTTTTTTATCTTATTTTGATTTATATTTAGTGCATTCTCGTCATTATAAAAGATCACTCACAGATTATTCTCGTCATTATTAAAGTTCATTCACAGACCATTCTCGTCATTATAAAAGGTCACTCACAGACCATTCTCGTCATTATAAAAGGTCATTCACAGACCACTCTCGTCATTATAAAAGGTCATTCACAGACCATTCTCGTCATTATAAAAGATCACTCACAGACCACTCTCGTCATTATAAAACGTCATTCACAGACCACTCTCGTCATTATAAAAGGTCATTCACAGACCGTTCTCGTCATTATAAAAGGTCACTCACAGACCAAGCCGTGCAGAAGGAAAATTCCAGGTCATGTTTTATATATGTGGTCCAACAGTTATCAAAAGTGGGGAGCTTACTACTAAGTAACTTTAAAAGATATATACCTCGACATGATCAAAAGGGGTCCCCACGGTGTCATATTTCTTATCAATCCGCTCTCCTGGACGGGTTGCCAGGGTTGTTGGACTATTTTCTGTTGTTCCATACGC
>NW_013781014.1:0-681 GCF_000517525.1 Limulus polyphemus
CACGACAAATATGAAAATTACTTACAATACTTTTGTCAACATTTTCTTTATAATATAACCCAATAAGTTGTTTAAATGTTAATTTATTCTTAAAACTTTACATTATAAATATTATTTTATAATATAGAATAAATCGAAACCTGGAAACGAACGTTACATTTTTATTTTGTCACGGCTTCAAGATATACAGGGTGTCCGAAAAATCTGGAACTAACTGCTATCCTAGTAATTCGAAATAAGTTTGGATTAACTCGACCTTCTCGTGCTTTGACAGCACCATAATCAGTTACGTATCTGAAATTAAGAAAAGCTCTAAATCACCTATTGTTCCAGACTTTTCGGACACCCTATTTATAGCTATTCAAATATTTTGAAGTTTTTGTCTCGTTTAGATCCGAAATATAGAAGTCAAATCTTTCAAAATAATAATCAGTTAAACTCAAATTTAGATAAAAGGTTTAAAATTAAATTAACTTTGAGCGTAAATGTTCTTTGTGATTTTTTGACAAGTTTAGAGAGTATTTTTACTCATGAAACGCTGTTTCAACTGCTGAATTCTTCGTTTTCAAAATATCTCTTACGCTCATTACTGTAGAAACTGGGTCGTTAAGCTTCACTCTACTGATCCAAGTGATGTAGTAGCTCTTCAGTCATTACTATAGAAACAGGGTCGTTAAGCCT
>NW_013781015.1:0-749 GCF_000517525.1 Limulus polyphemus
TCCAATATTAAAATGATTTTTATTTCCAAATATTTGCTTTTATTCAAATTATCTTTACATACTATCTGTGAAGAATAAAAACTTTACACTGGAAACATTTTCTTTTTTAAGCAATTAAAACTGACATTTAAGTCCATAGGAACAGGTTACCCTCAGCACAAATATTATTAACAACAGTTACAAACGATGTAAGATTAATGACAGTCTCAAATGACGTAGGATTAATGACAGCCACAAACAATGTAGGATTAATGACAGTCACAAATGATGTAGTATTAATGCCAGACAGAAACAATGTAGGATTAACAACAGTCACAAATAATGTAAGATCAACAACAGTCACAAACAATGTAGGATTAAAACAGCCACAAATAATGTAGAATTAATGACAGTCACAAACAATGTAGGATTAAAAACAGTCACAAACAATGTAGAATTAATGACAGTCACAAAAAATGTAGAATTAACGACAGGCAGAAACAATGTAGGATTAAAAACAGGCACAAACAATCTAGAATTAACAACAGTCACAAATGATGTAGGATTAACAACAGTCACAAACAATGTAGGATTAAAAACAGGCACAAACAATCTAGAATTAACAACAGTCACAAATGATGTAGGATTAACAACAGTTACAAACGATGTAGGATTAAAAACTGTCATAAATGATGTAGGATTAATGACAGGCAGAAACGATGTAGACAGCAATTACAAAGGAGGTAGGATTAATGAAAGTTACAGATGAA
>NW_013781016.1:0-680 GCF_000517525.1 Limulus polyphemus
CATGTAGAATCTCCATAGAAATTTTTCGAAAAATTATCTAAATATAACTGAATAAAGATATATCCTATATTAATTATGGAAGGGTGAAGAATTGTAGTTATATAAGCTACAACAGAATGATCACTAAATTGGTAAAATTTGCAGGTGCCCCGCAAGTTATACTAAAGACTAAAATTTTGCAGAGACTTTTGGTTTTTTTTGTGACACCGTCTATCACCTTGCAGATGCCATTCAAACCTAATAAAAGTAAGGTTATTCATAATTGTTATTACAATATTAATTATTCGTATGGCCTCTAGGTGAAGTGATGAGAGGAAAAAGTGTAGGCATTACAATTATAAAGTCTTTAAAGCCTTCTAAATAATGTGTGTTATCTAGTAAAAAAGCAAGCGCAATTTGCAGTTGAATAAATGTAATAATCGAGCACAAATTGAAGGCGGTTATTTTATTCACTTTGGTCACCAGTTTAAAAATGGGTGTTTAGTTTTTGAAGATGGTTCAAAAAAGGAATCTAGGAGTTTGCAGGGTTTGTTTGTTATGGATTTCGCGCAAAGCTACACGAGGGCTATCTGCGCTAGCCGTCCCTAATTTAGCAGTGGGAAGACTAGAGGGAAGGCAGCTAGTCATCACCACCCACCGCCAACTCTTGGCTACTTTTTTACCAACGAATAGTGGGATTG
>NW_013781017.1:0-905 GCF_000517525.1 Limulus polyphemus
CACTATAATTCATTATTAGCAACCTTCTGAATCGATTCACTATAATTCATTATTAGCAACCCTCTGAATCGATTCATTATAATTCATTATTAGCAACCCTCTGAATCGATTCATCATAATTCATTATTAGCAGCCTTCTGAATCAATTCACTATAATTCATTATTAGCAACCTTCTGAATCGATTCACTATAATTCATTATTAGCAACCTTCTGAATCGATTCACTATAATTCATTATTAGCAACCTTCTGAATCGATTCACTATAATTCATTATTAGCAACCTTCTGAATCGATTCACTATAATTCATTATTAGCAACCCTCTGAATCGATTCATTATAATTCATTATTAGCAACCCTCTGAATCGATTCATTATAATTCATTATTAGCAACCCTCTGAATCGATTCATTATAATTCATTATTAGCAACCCTCTGAATCGATTCATTATAATTCATTATTAGCAACCCTCTGAATCGATTCATTATAATTCATTATTAGCAACCCTCTGAATCGATTCACTATAATTCATTATTAGCAACCCTCTGAATCGATTCACTATAATTCATTATTAGCAACCCTCTGAACCGATTCATCATAATTCATTATTAGCAGCCTTCTGAACCGATTCATCATAATTCATTATTAGCAGCCTTCTGAACCGATTCATCATAATTCATTATTAGCAACCTTCTGAACCGATTCATCATAATTCATTATTAGCAACCTTCTGAATCGATTCATTATAATTCATTATTAGCAGCCTTCTGAATCGATTCACTATAATTCATTGTCAGCAACCTTCTGAATCGATTCACTATAATTCATTGTCAGCAACCTTCTGAATCGATTCACTATAATTCATTGTCAGCAACCTTCTGAATCGATTCACTATAATTCATTGTC
>NW_013781018.1:0-679 GCF_000517525.1 Limulus polyphemus
GGCGTGTTGGAATTGATATTGATGCTTTGAAGACGCTTGTTGAGTCTAACCCAAGGCAACACACACTCGTGAAATGGCCCTGAAATTGCATGTCTTTCATGAAACACTACGTAAACATCTGAGGAATATGGGAAAACTCCATGAATAAGGTGTTTGGGTGCCTCACGAACTCTTCGATGATCATCGTTTCCAATGTGTGAACGTTACTTCGTCTCTTCTGGCGTGTGAACCATTTTTGGACAGAATTGTCACCGGTGATGAAAAATGGATTCTCTATGCGAATATTAAACGACAAAAACAATGGCTCAGTCCTAGACAAAAAAAAAATTCCGACTCCAAAATCTGGACTCCACCCGCAGAAAGTGATGCTTTGCATTTGGTGTGACATCAAAGAAGTAATTGATTTCGAACTCCTCAATCCATAGCAAACTGTCAATGCAGAAATTTGTAGTCAGAAACTGGAACGTTTAAATCAAGCCCTACATCGGAAACGCCCTTCACTCGTCAATCGGAAAGGTATTATTCTTCTCCACGACAATGCACGTCCAAATGTGGCACGTTTGACGCAACACAAGATTATGGAGTTGAGTTGGGAAGTTCTCCAGATATGGTACTATGAGATTACCACCTTTTTCGTTTTTGCAACACGATCTTAATGTAGTAAACGTATGACAAATAT
>NW_013781019.1:0-888 GCF_000517525.1 Limulus polyphemus
ACAAAGAAGGAATACTAACCACCTTTCTTCACAAAGAAGGAATACTAACCACCCATCTTCACAAAGAAGGAATACTAACCACCTTTCTTCACAAAGAAGGAATACTAACCATCTTTCTTCACAAAGAAGGAATACTAACCACCTTTCTTCACAAAGAAGGAATACTAACCACCCTTCTTCACAAAGAAGGAATACTAACCACCCATCTTCACAAAGAAGGAATACTAACCACCTTTCTTCATAAAGAAGGAATACTAACCACCCATCTTCATAAAGAAGGAATACTAACCACCCATCTTCACAAAGAAGGAATACTAACCACCCCTGACAGCAAACTATGATAAAGCATGTAGGTTCCAGTACTTGTCGTTAAACTTTCTGATACTCTTTACCTCAACCAAAAGACTGTTCTTGGAGGATTAAGAACTCTTTCAAAGTTCTGAAAAGTAAACTAAGAATCTGTTTAATGTTAGTACATGAAGACCACATTAACCTAGCCTGATGTGATGTTAGTACATGAACACCACATCAACCTAGCCTGATGTGATGTTAGTACATGAACACCACATTAACCTAGCCTGATGTGATATTAGTACATGAAGACCACATTAACCTAGCCTGATTTAATGTTAGTACATGAATACCACATAAACCTAGCCTGATATGATGTTAGTACATGAAGGACCACATCAACCTAGCCTGATTTAATGTTAGTACATGAAGACCACCATTAACCTAGCCTGATTTAATGTTAGCACATGAATACCACCAATAACCTAGCCTGATGTGATGTTAGTACATCAAGACCACATCAACCTAGCCTGATTTAATGTTAGTACATGAATATCACATTAACCTAGCCTGATATGATGTTAGTACATGAATACC
>NW_013781020.1:0-830 GCF_000517525.1 Limulus polyphemus
CCTAGGTGTTCGTGGAGTTGTTGTACCAAATAACGCTAAAGATGAGTATGGTGGTTATAAATTCGGTAACTAGAGTTACATCTAGGTGATAGTGGAGTTGTTGTACCAAATAACGTCAAAGATGAGTATGGTTGTTATAAATTCGGTAACTAAAGTTACACCTAGGTTTTTGTGAAGTGGTTTTACCAAATAACGCTAACGATGAGTATTGTGGTTATAATTTCGGTAACTATAGTTACACCTAGGTGTTCGTAGAGTTGCTGTACCAAATAACGCTAAAGATGAGTATGGTGGTTACAAATTCGGTAACTAGAGTTACACCTAGGTGTTCATGGAGTAGTTGTACCAAGTAAGGTTAAAGATGAGTATGGTGGTTACAAATTCGGTAACTATAGTTACACCTAGGTGTTCGTAGAGTTTCTGTACCAAATAACGCTAAAGATGAGTATGGTGGTTACAAATTCGGTAACTAAAGTTACACCTAGGTGTTCATGGAGTAGTTGTACCAAGTAAGGCTAAATATGAGTATGATGGTTATAAATGCGGTAACTATAGTTACACCTAGGTGTTTATGGAGTAGTTGTACCAAGTAATGCTAAAGATGAGTATGGTTGTTATAAATTCGGTAACTAAAGTTACACCTAAGCGTTCATGGAGTAGTTAAACCAAGTAAGGCCAAATGGCCAAAGATGAGTAAGGTGGTTATAAATTCTGTAACTAGAGTTACACCTAGGTGTTCGTTACTCATCTTTAGCCTTACTTGGTACAACTACTCCTGGTGGTTATCAATTCGGTAACTAGAGTTACACCTAAGTGTTCGATTTGTAGGT
>NW_013781021.1:0-681 GCF_000517525.1 Limulus polyphemus
CAAAACTTTGCCAATTCCTGTCCCAGTGTCCAGTTGTACTTTTCTACCATCCCATCAGACTGTGGGTGAAGTGGCGTTGTCCTGGTCTTTTGTATGCCAAACTTGCAGCATTCATAGAACACAGCTGATTCAAAGTTACGGTCTTGATCAGAATGCAGTTCGTATGGCATACCAAACCTGAAGAAGAAATCGCTAATAGCTGAAGCTACAGTTGTAGCTTCCTGATTTGGTATTGCATATGCCTCAGGTCACTTGGTGAAATAATCCATCACCACACAAATGTACCTGTTTCCAGCACGAGTTTGGGGCAGAGGACCAGCAATGTTAATGGCTACTCTTTCCATTGGTGAGCCAACCTGATATAACTTCATATAACGTCCCTTATGCTTGGGTCCCCTTTTAGAACAACATGTACTGCATGTCCTGCACCATTCTTCCACATCTTGTCTCATACCTATCCAGTAAAATCTCTGTCGTAGATGACTCAGTGTCTTCTTAACTCCGAGATGTCCTCCTGTTAAACTATCATTGTCTGGTGTTGGTCAATCATGCACTGATTTCACCTTGTCAGGATCAGTTTGCACACCATGCTCACTTACAATGCAACCCAAGTAAAGCCCCTCTTTCTGGAACAAGTGGCATTTCTTTGGATGGAGTTTGAGGTTTGCTGCTTTGAAATGC
>NW_013781022.1:0-681 GCF_000517525.1 Limulus polyphemus
TTAAGTTGCAGTGTCCCTGTAATTTGGATGGGCAACGTCCGCTAGGTGGCATTACTCAAAATAACCGCTGCCGGGTAGACACGCACATTAAGGTATATATCGTGATACCTAAATATTTGATTTTTTTCACCTTATATGTCATTTCTGTTGACAATAAGTAGTCGCAAGCAAAATTTAGTAAAAACAACCAACAATCCCAAAAATGTCTCAAATGTACTTTTTGGTCAAATAGGTAAATTACTTAAGCCAAACGAGTATCTTGCATAAGCCAATGTAATGTTTTTTTTTTAAAGTATCTTAACTTACCTGACAGCATGCTAATTCTTTCAATGAAATAATGAAACAATGCCAACCTGTCCCAAAGAGATCATACAATGTCGAAAGCATTACTAAATACACAAAATGACAATGTTGGCAAAATACACTAAAATTATCTGTTGGTGTTTATACAGCTTGCCACGGCGAATGCTTTTATCCAAAACGGAAGACAAAATATTCCAAATAGTGTTAGGAATAAAGTATTTGGCATAAAACTGTAAAGGACTGGAGTGTTATTTGAGGAAACTGATTGGGGTAGTGGATTCAACGAATTCTTTCTTCACAAAGTCTGTGAAATTCAAAGGCATTTGAAGAAGCAATAGCCGAACAACAACATCAGAATCAAGTAAAAATGGATGTTAC
>NW_013781023.1:0-682 GCF_000517525.1 Limulus polyphemus
CTCTGTACAATTCTGGTCCATCAATATCACCTGGATAGCTGCATTTTGAAAGCAGACCGATTATCGGATGTCATACATGTAGATGAAAAAAGAAGTCAACAAAAGCAGTATGCTGCTTTATGTAGAGGTGAATACACCAACCAGGAACGATCAACCTCTTGTCCATTCAGAAGGCATCGTCTGAACCAAAATGCAGTCATACAATGCCCATCTTTGGCATCAAATAGACCTTCTTTATGTTGAAATTCATGTGCTCCAACTTTAACAATCTCTGTGCGATGTGCATGTGTTACAACTGCTGAGCCTGTTGTATCAAACTTCATAAATCCAATATCCTTGCGTGTTAAAATATTTATTAGGTCATCCTCTTTTAGCTTAGCAATACTATTCTGTGGATTTGTTTCTGACAAAGTGGAATCATCTTGTTTATTATTACTGCAGCTTTCAACAGGACAGAGAACAGTTTCTTCACTGTTTCCTTTTTCAAATGAAATAGCATGTTCACAATATTGCACTTTGACCTCTTTGCTGCTATCAAAAGGAACAGATGCTGGCTTACTGGTGCAATCACTTCCAGCAAGGAAAGCTCTTATGAATTTGCTTGACTCCACCACCAAAGCTGCAAATTATGCATGTCTTTTGCATCCCTATGCCCCACTTTCTTTTTTTCGACATAATGGGC
>NW_013781024.1:0-678 GCF_000517525.1 Limulus polyphemus
TTGCTAAATTGGGGACGGCTAGCGCAGATAGCCCTCGTGTAGCTTTGCGCGAAATTCCAAACATTATACTGAAAGCATTCCGTTTATTCGATGACAGATGAATGTCATGTTAATGACCAAAGATTTGGTTGAGAAATTGAAAATACTGTAGTGTCGTGCATATTTTTGATATGCCAACATTAAAAGTTCTAATGATTTTGTTGCATATTTTGGAAAACATGATTTATTAAAAGTTATTTATGGTGTTATAACTAAAACATATATACATAACTGTATCATCACGAGTAGGATCATATCAACATAACCTTGTTATTCTTAAATCTCACTAAGACACTTTTTACGGAAAGAAGTGTCATCAATAAATACAAAACTTTTCATATAAACAATGTCATATATAAACATTAAACAAACATCACAGTTGTTCTAAATATAAACTAATTAGATGCTCATATATATTCATAATTGAAACAAAGCATATTTATCATTTCAAACCCGAGTTGTCCAACTGACGGCTAAGGGCTACATCTCGTTCGTGATGCAGTTCTGACTTTTCGATCAATGAAGAGTCATAAACTAAAAGTCCCCCAGCGGCAAAGCGGTATGTCTGCAGACTTACAACGCTAGAAACCGGGATTCGACACCCCTGGTGGGCAGAGCACAGATAGCCCATTGTGTAGC
>NW_013781025.1:0-681 GCF_000517525.1 Limulus polyphemus
TAAAACATGGGCCTTGGCTTTTCGGTGAAAATATGAATTTTTTGGAAAATGGAAAAAAGAGCTTTATTGAAGTAAAATGAATAGAAAAATATCGGATAGTGCTTATTTCGTCGGAAAACTCAAAATTCAGACAGTTTACCAGGGGTCACCAAACTACGGCCCACGAGGTTAGTTCATCGGCCCACCGCTGCACTGTTCCACAAATGAGCTAAAATATAATTATTTATATGGAAATATCATAGATTGTAGATAATCCTACTATGTAAAAAAATTAAAATAAGTGTATGTAAAAATGTCCAAATTTGTCCAATCTAATTTTTGCATGTGACAGTAATGTAAGTTTTAGGAAAGTCAGTGAAATAAAAAATTCGGCGACTTTGGATATTGGAGCGCTTTTTGTGTAAGTACCTGCAATGAGAGTTCATTCCTGCAGTCGCCTCTGCGTGCATTGTTGTTAGACGATATAATGCTTACAGGCAGTTGATACAAGTAGTGTGACGAATGTGCGCATGGTTACACAACTTTGTGATAGAGAAGAGGTGTGCGTGTATTGTGTGTGCTTCTACGTATATTTGTGTGTTGTACATATGTGTTTATATATTTATATTTAAATCTGGAACACTGGTTCAATACACAGATTAAATTCGAACAGGCGACTTTTGCACTTTGGATATCAGAGCA
>NW_013781026.1:0-717 GCF_000517525.1 Limulus polyphemus
TTAGTAACATCCCACCTGTACATTATAACTACACCAACACATATAGTTAGTAACATCCCACCTGTACATTGTAACTACACCAACACATATAGTTAGTAACATCCCACTTGTACATTTCATGGTTAGTTCTTTGAAACTGTTTTTCTCACTCTTCTGGTACAACAGCCTATCAACACTTAAATATAAATAGAAAACAAGAATATTAGATTTAACATTTGGAAACTTTGTTATGGAATATTTGAAATTTATATTTGATGCTGTACTATTCTTTGTATAGTTTATGTACTGTAGGTAACATCTAGAGACAACTAACTGAATTTTGTACCACTGCCTGTAAATGAATTTTGTAGTACTTGTTACATTTTAATTTATTTAAAGAAATTCCTTAAAGTGTCTTTGTAAAAAATTTATGGTTACTTAAATTTATGTATTTTGGCTACTTTTACTTCTATTTGGAATAAAATTACTGTTGGAAATATTTCTGCTAAGTGAAAACAGGTTATTTTCAATACTATTCACAAATTCAGGTAACTGTGTCAATTGTTATTTTTTAATTTTATCACTTTCGTATATCTTCATGTGTTAATGTTGTTATTTTTTAGATTTATCAATTTCGTATATATCTTCATGTGTTAATGTTGTTAGTTTTTAATTTTATCACTTTCGTATATCTTTGTGTTAATGTTGTTATCTTTTAATTTATCACTTTCGTATATC
>NW_013781027.1:0-679 GCF_000517525.1 Limulus polyphemus
ACGTACCGTTCGGCCATAAACTAAATGCTGTCGTTGGGTCTATCTGTCTTCAGCCATTTTTACTTGATGGAAACCTGACTTTAAGTCCAGAGTTGAAAACCACCTGGTTCCACTTAGGGCATCAAGAGTATCATCGATTCTTGGCAATGGGTATGAGTCTTTTTCGGTTATGTTGTTAAGAGCCTTGAAGTCCAAACAGCAACGTTGGGTCCCATCCTTCTTTTGTACTAATACAACAGGAGCTGACCAGGGACTATCTGATTTCTCAACTATCCCTTCCTTAATTAGACCATCCATGACCTTCTCTATCTCTTGTCACTTTGCTGGAGCTTTTCTCCTCGGAGGGATGTTAATTGGACGGTGATTGCCTGTGTTTATTCTGTGCTCTACAAGGTTTGTGCAGCCGAGGTCATGATCTTCTTTCGAAAAGGCATCACCATAATTTGCCAAAAGTTCTTTTACCTGAAGAGCCTGTGATGATGACAAATGGACTATGCTCTTCTTATAGAGGTCAGTCAAATATTCTGGAATTGTATGTCCTTTCTTTACAGTTGTAGTCCTTGCTTTAATATTGACTGGCTCTACCTCCTGGCACACACCCAACAATTCCTCTTCCTTAAGTGTCTGCTCACATTTAGAGAAATTGTCCACTGTTATAGGTACTACTTGACGACCTGCT
>NW_013781028.1:0-856 GCF_000517525.1 Limulus polyphemus
CTTTTTACCTGGGTAACTGAAAGGGTTTTTCGACATAGTGTTATATACTTAACATTAGTATAGCCTGTCAAAGAAATAAGGCAATGTAAAGAGCATTGATGGGGGTTTTGCTTTTTTTTTTTTTCACTTACCATATAGTAAACTGTTACGACAGCGAAAGTCACGCGACGCTGGGAGCATGCGCGCTGGAATTTCTAGAACGATCATCACTTATCGAGGAATCTCGCGAATGTTCGAGTGTTTGCCAGGCGCCCTCTTTTATTAGTATATAAGCCCGGCAAATAAGGCCAGCGAGATAGATAGATTGAAGATAGAAACAACTGAGTCAATCGAACAGTAGGCACCGTAAGTAAAGTGTGTGAAACACTGTGATTTATAGCATGTGTTACAAAGGTTGTTAATGTTAAAGTGACTGTGGAGATTCTGCATATTACAAAGTTGTATCGAGAAAGAATAAACTAGTTTTAATTAAGAAAGGACTTGTATCGCCGAAGTTCCTAGGAAAGAATTTATACCGGAAACTAACAAACGAAGAGATACGTAAAAATATGATATATCTTGCAAATTATAAGCATTCCACGCGAAATCTGTACTTTTATATGGTCTAAAATGTGTCTGTACAATAGGTAATTTTTACTGTTGTTTTGGATATTCGCGCAAAGCTATACAAGGGTTATCCGTCCTTATTTTCAGCTGATAGACGAAAAAAAAGGTAGCTAGTCAACAACACCTACCGCCAGTTCTTGAGGTACTCTAATTGAATAGTAAGATTTGACCGTCACTCTTATAACGCACCTACGGCTCCAAAATCCAGAGTGCGATTTTGCTGCAACGGCTCCTAAAGCAGGGACCAAGC
>NW_013781029.1:0-680 GCF_000517525.1 Limulus polyphemus
GGTGACACGTCTTCAGCAGCGTCATTTATTCCATTGTTCACTTCATTCCAACTGAAATGTCCTGGACCGTGATAACGCCAAAGCCTGTTGGCATGCGCCACCTTTGGCTTAACTCGCCGACCACATGTTATTCGAAAAGTCACGTCTGAGCGACGATTCACTATGTCATATGGGTCTCCCCATGGAGAAGACAACTTAGGAGACTTCCCTTTGGTTTTCCTGGGATTATACAACCATACCTTGTCTCCGGGTACAAAGCAGACTTCAGTAGATCTCTTATCATAAGTTAACTTCATATAATCATAAGTTTGTACACACTTGATGGTGAATATCATCCATCTTTTCCAATAACACTTTCACAAACTCTGATACATTCTCAGGCAACTCTTCATAATGTGGGCGTCCTGTTAACAGATCCACTGGCAACCGAAGTTCCCGACCAAACATCAACTTTGCTGGAGTGTATCCAGTGGTTTCATGCTCTGTTGTTCTATAGGTCATCAATAATGGTGGGAGTAACACATCCCAGTCATCTTGGTGGCTATTACAAAACTTTGCCAATTCCTGTCCCAGTGTCCAATTGTACTTTTCTACCATCCCATCAGACTGTGGGGGAAGCGGCGTTGTCCTGGTCTTTTGTATGCCAAACAACTTGCAACATTCATGAAATATAGCTGATT
>NW_013781030.1:0-680 GCF_000517525.1 Limulus polyphemus
GTATATAATGTTCTAAACACAAAAGTAGACTCAAAACATCAAAATAAGAAAAAGTTTTACTGTTATTTAGTTTGGTTCAAAACCTACAAAATCTTCATTGCTTTAACTGTATTTTTTTATTATTATTTAGGGAGCATTATAAATAGTTATGTTTTTAAAATAAAAAAACTACTATTGTTATAAATAACGCATTCAATTGAACTAAACTATGCATGCCAATTTAAATATATTTACACACGGCTTGTGTATATCGTATATATATATACATATATATTATTCATACCTTCGGTGTATAGGACGCAAGCAGATTTTGACATCAAATTTTGGGGTAAAAAAGTGCGTCTTATACACAGAAAAATACGGTATGTTCTTACCAGCTAAGGAAGATATGTGTTCTTGATGCAATAAGTATATTTTATTGATATTGTTTATACATAAAAGGCCCTTTATTTCAAAATAACTTTGATATATGAATATCAATCACCACGTTGAACTCAATGTTTACTCTAGTTTTTCCTTTTGTATTGTTGCGTCAATCCCATGATACTGTAACAGGAGGACATCTCGGAGTTAAGAAGACATTGAGTCATAAAAGGCCCTTTATTTCAAAATAACTTTGATATATGAATATCAATCACCACGTTGAACTCAATGTTTACTCTAGTTTTTCCTTTTGTATT
>NW_013781031.1:0-242 GCF_000517525.1 Limulus polyphemus
TATTCTACTTTCTGTACATTGTTTTTATATGTAGAATTTATTACATTACATCTTCAGATGTTGTACTCCAAAGCATCATGTTAAGTGATATGACCTGGACAAGTCTCGTAACTAGATTTGTTCCATTAACTGTATTTAGTTCAACATGTTACGTTTAATTCTATAGACTGTACGACTTTGTTTCAATCGTTTAAAGTATATATATGAAGTTACAGTTGTCTTTACACAACAACTGACTTACC
>NW_013781032.1:0-1182 GCF_000517525.1 Limulus polyphemus
AAAACTTATCATGTGAAATGTGTAACAACTGGTTTAAACTGTAGTTAAAACTTATCGTGAAATGTGTAACAACTGGTTTAAACTGTAGTTAAAACTTATCATGTGAAATGTGTAACAACTGGTTTAAACTGTAGTTAAAACTTATCATGTGAAATGTGTAACAACTGGTTTAAATCAGTAGTTAAAGCTTATCATCTGGAATGTGTAACAACTGGTTTAAACTGTAGTTAAAACTTATCATGTGAAATGTGTAACAACTGGTTTAAACTGTAGTTAAAACTTATCATGTAAAGTTACGTTTCAAATACAGTCGAAGTGTATCCGCGTCACACCAAACATGCTCGCCCTTTCAGCCGTGGGGGCGTTATAACGTGACGGTCAATCCCACTATTCGTTGGTAAAAGAGTAGCCCAAGAGTTGGCGGTGGGTGGTAGTGAGGACTAGCTGCCTTCCCTCTAGTCTTACACTGCTAAATTAGGGACGGCTAGCGCAGATAGCCCTAGTGTAGCTTTGGGCGAAATTCAAAAACAAACAAACAAACAAACAGTCAAAGTGTTAATTAATTCGTAGTGTTAGTATGGTCAAACACATATGATGTGATAAGTGCTTTACACTCTACCCAAGTTCCGTAACAGAATAAAAAACAGCGTGAGGAATTTCAGTAAAAGTTTTACTTAATCTAACAATAGTAATAATGTTTGTGTGATTGATATTAAGAAGTGCGAGTGGTACACTGTAGTATACAAATTGATAAACCGACTTGGTTGTGTACGTTCTGATGGATTTCAGAATGGCGTGGCTGGTTTGGTTGAAACTTTGCAGAATGAAGTCTAAGCAAACTATGATCTGACATACAGCCTGACTTCGCATTGTAATCTAGGTACTGACACGTCACAAGCAGAGATCAAAGGTCAGGAAACAACTTATTTTGGTCTGACAAAAGTAGGGAAATTCCATTATGTTCAAGGTGTGGCAACCATGCACTAAACACCTTGTTCGGTGTGAGGATGTCCACTAAACTCTGACCTGTGTCAGCCTTCACTTTATTAATAAACACATTGTTCGGTGTGAGGATGTCCACTAAACCCTGACCTGTGTCAACCCTCACTTCATTAATAAACACTTTGTTCGGTGTGAGGATGTCCACTAAACCCTGACCTGTGTCAGCCTTCACTTCATTAA
>NW_013781033.1:0-681 GCF_000517525.1 Limulus polyphemus
CACTAAACTTATCTTACAGCGTGTCTGTCTAGTATCATAACTAAACTTATCTTACATCGTGTCTGTCTAGTATCATAACTAAACTTCTGTTACAGCGTGTCTGTCTAGTATCATCACTAAACTTCTGTTACAGCGTGTCTGTCTAGTATCATCACTAAACTTCTGTTACAGTGTGTCTGTCTAGTATCATAACTAAACTTCTGTTACAGCGTGTCTGTCTAGTATCATAACTAAACTTCTGTTACAGCGTGTCTGTCTAGTATCATAACTAAACTTCTGTTATACGAAAGTGTAGATGCATCATAAACAGAGCGTCGAACAACAGTACTGTACTAACAATAGTGCTAACAAAACTAGCTTCTAACAATAGTGCTAATAGAACTAGCTTCTAACAATAGTGCAAACAGAACTAGCTTCTAACAATAGTGCTAATAGAACTAGCTTCTAACAATAGTGCAAACAGAACTAGCTTCTAACAATAGTGCTAATAGAACTAACTTCTAACAATAGTGCTAACAAAACTAGCTTCTCACAATAGTGCTAACAAAACTAGCTTCTAGCAATAGTGCTAACAAAACTAGCTTCTAACAATAGTGCAAACAGAACTAGCTTCTAACAGTAGTGCTAACAGAACTAACTTCTAACAGTAGTGCTAACAGAACTAACTTCTAACAGTAGTGC
>NW_013781034.1:0-1232 GCF_000517525.1 Limulus polyphemus
TCTGTGATTTGCCTACTACAGGTATCGAAACCCTGTTCCTAGCGTTGTAAGTTCGCAGATATATAGCTGTGTCACTGAGGACAAGAGAACTTTCAAGAGTTACAATCGTGTTTGTTTTGTTTTTAATAGAAAATCCATGCCTCGCACCAGAAACACACGACCGTATGTTGTAATAAATTCTCTCCAGGTTTTACTCCTGATGAAAAAAACGTTGACGTTTTTCCTTTTGTTTTTTGTTAACATCATCTTGTTTATATGTTCGGAAATTCTCACAAAGCTACACAAGGGATATCTGTGCATAGTTGCCACTAAATTGAACCGATAGACTCGTGGGCAACGTGTTTTCATTGTTACTCTTTTAATGTATCCATGGCCCCAAAGTGTTAAGCGCATTTTTTGTAACAACTCTAGTGAACAAGCACACATTTCTGTGTGATGTGCCCTGAAAATATTATCTTATAAACCGTAACACAAATAAAACAATTTTTTGTGCTAAAGTAAAGTTCTTCAACATAAATGCACGTTTTTTACAGATCAAACCCTTTAAATAACCAACATGCGATTCCAAGTTAACTACATTTACTTACGTTTTTCATGAGTAACAAAAATAGGTATTTCTAAAGACGTAAAATTTGGAATGTTGGTTTATTGTTGGGCTTCTTAGTGCAGAGCTACACAATATACAGCTAGCCAGAACAATCCGTCGTTACCAAATGTTTGTTTTTGAACCGAATAACGGGATTAACTGTCACTTTTATAACGCAACAGAGCACAGATAAAAAATCCCCTTTACATACGGGTAAGTTAAATAGCCAGGTCAGAGACCAGTTAGGTCTCAGGTATCGTTTGCTTCTAATTTTAAACTATTGACTAGATGAGGGACATACGGGTAATGATTGTCTTCATTCTATATTTTCACCTGATTTGCTGCGTTAGTGCCAAAATGATTCTATGTATGATATTCTATTAATATTAACAGAACTTAGTTTCGAAATAAAATACTCGTTACTTTTGGATCAACATTTAGCCGAAGTCCAATAACTAAATAGGATGTCATTTACTTTTACACTTTTATAATACTGTAGATAAGCAAGGACGGATTGTTTTTTTTCTGTTTCTCGCTATTGAAAGTAAAGGTTCACGCTGGAGGGTCCGATCCAATATTGATAGGTATTTAGGTTTAATAAGCCAAGAGTGGTCAGAATTAAATTTATTTCTCTTCGCCTCTTTCT
>NW_013781035.1:0-1129 GCF_000517525.1 Limulus polyphemus
ATATGTATTCTATGGTTCTGATATATGGTATCACCCCTGTAGCAGGAGAATCCTTCTATTCTATGGTTCTGATATATACAGTATCACCCCTGTAGCAGGAGAATCCCTGTATTCTATGGTTCTGTTATGCTGTATCACCCATGTAGCAGGAGAATCCTTGTACTCTATGGTTCTGATATATGATAACATCCGTGTAGTGGGGAAATCCTTGTACTCTATGGTTCTGATATACGGTAACATCCGTGTAGTGGGGAAATACTTGTACTCTATGGTTCTGATATACGGTAACATCCGTGTAGTGGGGAAATACTTGTACTCTATGGTTCTGATATACGGTAACATCCGTGTAGTGGGAAAATCCTTGTACTCTATGGTTCTGATATATGGTAACATCCATGTAGTGGGGAAATACTTGTACTCTATGGTTCTGATATACGGTAACATCCGTGTAGTGGGGAAATACTTGTACTCTATGGTTTTATTTTTCCTATCTGTTGAGTATGTTTCTTCACTGCACCTTTCTCATTGTAACTGTGTGTTATATGTATACTGAGATAGCTTGTTTGTAGAAAAATATTTCTAAGCTTCATACTTTTTTTTGTGTGTGTCTGAGCACATTCTGTGTTAACCCATAATCACTCCTATCCTTAGATATGCTGTAGTTATTAGCTTCTCATGTGTAAACTACAGCATCTCTATGAAAGATGGTAATATAATTGGCTTCTCATGTGTGTATATTACCATCTTTCATAGAGATGCTGTAGTTATTAGCTTCTCATGTGTATATATTACCATCTTTCATAGAGATGCTGTAGTTATTGGCTTCTCATGTGTGTATATTACCATCTTTCATAGAGATGCTGTAGTTATTAGCTTCTCATGTGTGTATATTACCATCTTTCATAGAGATGCTGTAGTTATTGGCTTCTCATGTGTGTATATTACCATCTTTCATAGAGATGCTGTAGTTATTAGCTTCTCATGTGTATATATTAAGCTATGGCATCTCTATGAAAGATGGTAATATATACACATGAGAAGCTAATAACTACAGCATCTCTATGAAAGATGGTACACATGAGAAGCTAATAACTACAGCATCTCTATGAAAGATGGTAATATAAATTAG
>NW_013781036.1:0-680 GCF_000517525.1 Limulus polyphemus
TGTTTCATTTCTCGATCTTGTTTCTTCTCTTTTTTCCTCCAACAACTGCTGTAATCTCTCTTGTTTAATTTGCTGTTCGAGCTGCCATTGTTGTAGGTTTTCTTGCCACTGCTGTAATCTTTCTTCTTGTTTCTTTTCTTTTTCCTCCAATAACTGCTGTAATCTCTCTTCTTGTTTATTTTCTCGTTCTTCTTGTTTCTTTTGCTGCTCTTGTATTGCGCCATCAAGTCTGCTGAGCTGTAGTTTTATTTTCCGCCTCTGATTTCCATTTTTTTTGTCCCACTCTCTGACACCAATTTGTTTCGTCTCCGTTTGTTAATTAACTTCCCGTAACTTCGTTCCGACGAAACTTTAGCGACACAAGTATTTACTTAATAAAACTGGTTTATTCTTTCCGAATACAACTTTACGATACACTTATTTTCAATATTCGCGCTAAAACAAACGCTCTAATTCACAACGAACGTCTCACGTGCTCAACAATATTCTCTCTCCGCAGTTCAATTACACATTACATTGCCCCGTCACGTTGTGACCGTCTTATATATTGTTACGTCTCTGTTTGTTAATTAACTTTCCTAACTTCGTTTCCGACGAAACTTTAGCGACACAAATCCTTACTTAATAAATAAATAAAATAATAAATAAAACTGGTTTATTCTTTCCGAATACAACTTTAC
>NW_013781037.1:0-681 GCF_000517525.1 Limulus polyphemus
GATCTCGATGACGCAACAGTATCTTAATACCTTGGGGTATTGGTTAAAGGGCTTGTTCTATTAAGATGGCTTTCTTTATTTTACGTTTGTTGATGTTTGGTTCTTTGTTTAAAAATACAGTGTTTGTAATAGATATACTATGGATTTTTCAGTTGAAATGATAGTAAACATGGGAGAGTTTTTTATTACTTTCGGTGAATCTGGTTTCCAATTTTCTTCTGGTTTCTCCGATGTAGAATTCTGGACAGTTATTGCACGCTATTTTATAAATGTATTGTGCAATTCTATGTAATTTCTATTTAGTAATGACTTTAATTTCGGGCTGGATAATTTGATAGCAGCAGGAATTATGTTTCATTGCAAATTTATTTTTGAGTTGATATCAATGATGAATGTCAAACTACAATGTAATGTTTTTGTTGTTTGGTTCATTAGTATCATCTTTGTTCATAAGTTGAGTTTGATATTGTTACGTCTGTGTTCGTTTGTTAATTTTTCGTAGAAATTCTTTCCGAGAAACTTCTGCGATACAAGTCTTTTCTTACACTTAATTTCCACAGTCAGTTTAACTTCAACACACGCTATAATTCACAACGAACGATTCACGCACTTTATTTACTACCGCGCTTGACTCAATTGTCCGTCTCTATCTCTGTCTGCAATTCAATTGAGGACGTAATT
>NW_013781038.1:0-936 GCF_000517525.1 Limulus polyphemus
CAAAACTCTGTATCATGTATGCATGTATGTCGAAAGTGCGTATACTATTATTGGACTTACAGTGTACGTGTATTTAACATAATAGAAAAACAAACTAACATTAACTCTTCCCCAAGTATCCTTTATTTTTGGTATAATGTCGCAGTATTACTTTCAGTTGTAAATTCGAAATCTAAACTGCATTATCCGAAAACTTAGGTGAAAATAAATATATAACCACATAATGATGAGATTTTTGCGCAATGCTGCACAATGGGCTACCCGCGCTTGTCCATTGTGGGAAATCGAACCCCTTTGAAATGCTCAGTCAGTGTGATATGAGGTTTCTCATTCAGTATGTTCTTGTTAGTGTGAGGAAGAGGTTATTTGCTCTGCAATGTTGCGTAACATTAATGTTAAATACCGAAGAATCAATATCCTTGTATAGGGTAAGTATCGATGTGGCTGTAGCCCTAGCACTGTGCTACGGTAACAGAGTTATTAACACCTTTAGCGTGTGTTTGAATGTAGTTTTTTTTTATTATCGAGAGGATAAGAACCATAATCAGAAATCGTGTAACATTTTATTTTCCTAGCATTTAAAGTCGTGTCTCACGTACGAATTGTATTTGAGCTTTAGGTCAAATAGTGATTTTCTAAGTACCTGCATTGATAGTTAAAAACGTATAATATTTATAAAATAGTGAATTTTTTAAATTATGATATCGAGAAGTGCAAAAATCAACTGTCGTCATGTTTTTATTGTTTTGTTTTTAGTAAACTTATGTGTATATGTGTCTAGGCCCGGCATGACCAGGTGGTTAGGGCACTTGATTCGTAATCCGAGGTTCGCGGGCTTGAATTCTCGTCCCACCAAACTTGCTCGCCCTTTCAGCCGTAGGGGCGTTATTTGTCACGGTCAATCCCACTATTCGTTGGTAACAGAGTTAGTAGTGA
>NW_013781039.1:0-681 GCF_000517525.1 Limulus polyphemus
GAATCAATGTGAATCTTAGGGATTTACCATTGAAAGAAGAAAAGTACGTCGTAAACGAATGCCAGGTGAAAATGCAGCTGATGCTGGATTGACTGCTGAACAGGAAATTTATCGCATCATGAAGGATGTTATTGATTGCTTGATTACAGAAATAACAGGAAGATTTTCTCGCTTACTAGATTTAGATTCACGGTTTGGATTTCTACTAGATGTGCAAAACATTGTTTCTGGAGATTTCGAAGACGGAAAATTGCTAGAAAAATGTTCTGACTTAGCAAAGAGCTATCCAGGTGATATTGATAGACCAGAATTGTACAAAGAGAAATTGAAGATTGTAGAATGTTGATAAGTAAAATAACACAGACCGATTTTCCTGAATCAATGGTTGCAAGTGATTTGCTAACATTTATAATTTAATATGGTGAAGATGTTTTCCCAAATTTAAGAATTGCATTGCAGATTTTGTTAACAATTGGGGTTTATATTGCTAGTTGTGAAAGGTCCTTCAGCAAGCTGAAATTAATTCTTACGTACTTGAGAACCTCAATGACCCAAGAACGACTTAGTAACTTGTCAATATTAAGTATTGAAAAAGACGTACGTAATACCTTAAATTTTGATAGTTTAATTGATGCATTTGCAGCAGCAAAAAGCACTAAAGGTTCATATAATGTAACCATG
>NW_013781040.1:0-682 GCF_000517525.1 Limulus polyphemus
CATGAAAATGGTTGGGTTAAACCTATGAAGAAGGAAAAAAGGGTACAGCTTACAATCGTTATTTTACATTCAACAATTAGTATTCACGCGTAATTAGGAGTCACTTTAAAAAACTAGATATTATCTTTGTGTACATGAACATTGTTGTGTTAATCTCACGAAGAAGGAACAAAATTACAGCTTACATTCTTTATTTTATAGTAAACAAAGAGTATTTACACGTAATAAGGAGTCAGAATAAAATAATAGTTTTATATTGGTGTACATTAAGTTTGTTTTGTTAAAAATGTAAAAAAGGAATAAGATTACAGCTTGCATTCTTTATTTTATAGTAAACAACGAGTATTTACACGTAATTAGGAGTCAGTTTAAATAACTAGATATTATCTTATCATACATGAACATGGTTGGGTTAAACCTATGAGGCAAAAAATATACTACAGCTTATATTCCTTATTTTGTGTAAACAAACAGTATTTACACCTAATTATGAGTTATATTAAATAACTAGATATTATTTTAGTGTACATGAACATTGTTAGGTTAATCTTATGAAGAAATAAAAATATTACAGCTTACATTCTTTATATTATAGCAAACAAAAAGTATTTACACGTAATTAGGTGTCACTTTAAAAACTAGATATTATCTTGGTGTACATGAAGTGTTTATGTTAAAGATA
>NW_013781041.1:0-728 GCF_000517525.1 Limulus polyphemus
GTTTTGTTATGGGAATATACGTAAAACCTTGCAGGTTGAAAATAAAGTACTTTTGTTTTGTTGTGGGAATATACGTAAAACCTTGCTGGTTGAAAATAAAGTACTTTTGTTTTGTTATGGAAATATACGCAAAACCTTGCTGGTTAAAATAAATTACTTTTGTTTTGTTATGGGAATATACGCAAAACCTTGCTGGTTGAAAATAAAGTACTTTTGTTTTGTTATGGGAATATACGTAAAACCTTGCTGGTTGACGTGATAGTACGTTATGAAATATGGATGGTGGATGAGCTTTCATTTTTAAATTCCAGAGGTTCAAAAATACATCTTCTATTTTAATCTCTCAGAAATAAATAGAGTGGAATTACATTAAACATAAAATCTAAGTACGTGTAAAGAGAAATGGTGAAAATTACAATATTAGATATAACATAATAAAATCCTTTTCTGATACCACTGCTTTTCTGAGTATTTCCAAGACAGCACATATTCAAGATTTAACTATTTAACTTAAAACTTATGTACCAAAACGTTTGCTATTATTTGCGTTATATTTATAATAAAGAATACGTATATACAATGAATGAATATTTCAAAAAGACAAATAAGTAACAAGTACAAGATATTCTTTAACGGTATACTGAACACATTTCTGTTCAGGTTTAACAGCAAGTACAAGATTATTCTTTAACGGTATACTGAACATACTTCTGTTCAGGTTTAACAGC
>NW_013781042.1:0-681 GCF_000517525.1 Limulus polyphemus
CAAGAAAAAAGCCATTACTGAAAAAGAATGGTCTCATATCTCGTATGGAGTTTGTGACAAAACATCTAAATGATACTGCAGACATGTGGCAAAAGGTTTTGTGGTCAGACGAGACCAAAAATTGAGCTTTTTGGTCTAAATTCAAAGTTACGAATTCCTTTCTAAGGCACTGTAAATAGCAGGAAGCTGTTCCTGAAACAAACATATTCCTAGTAATAATTAAGATGAAATTAGTGGATCTGTTACACAAAGAAAGTTAAGCACGGTCTTGCAATCAACGATTCCAAAGTTCATTAATAAAAGTAACTATTTGTGTCGACAGACGGCAAGGCAATTCGTAGTTTCATTTAACAGTCACTAGAGTGAACTATAAAACACCTTGAATAATTTAAAATACATTAATGAAACGAGAGGAAATGAGTTTCAAAAGTAATAATTTCTTGATCTCTTCTAAGTCGGGCAACAATATCCGGTCATGTGATTTCTTTGTTCCATACTCTATATAAATATATATATATATATATCTGTGTTAGTGTAAACTACTTGTACCTGATGACAAAACTTTATCGAACCGTTATACATTTGCTGTTATGTTAAACTTATATTAAAGTTTTTCTTCATTACCTATTCAAGCCGTCTTCAAGCATTATTGGTCTCAAAGTGGGTTCCTTGTCATCGAAA
>NW_013781043.1:0-681 GCF_000517525.1 Limulus polyphemus
ATCTTTAATTTAAAAATCTGATTTTGTGTACAAAAGCATTATAATGTTTACTTATAGTCTGTGAAATGTCGTGAAGATACGCATATCTTATCCAACATTATAGGACTAATTTCATGGTTACTTCAGCAGTTATGTAATAGGTGAAATGCAACTACCCATAGACAAAGAGTTAACTACTTTACTTACTCTAAACTCATGTAAATAGTTTATAATCTATTCTATGCAATATTTGAATGTTGACTACATCTATTTTGAAAGTTAGCTCTCTCAACACGGCCTTGGTCGATTTGACAGTCTTTCAGTAAACATTATAAGTCTTTCACATACAAAAATCACATTTTTAGTGAAGTATTTTAAAATGAACTGAAAAATATCTGTCAATGAATGTATTGAGTATTTATTTTGAATAGTCTGTGTGCAAAGTGATTTTCATGTTAAGAATAAAAATACTTTTCTTCATCTCAAAAATCTCAAATTTCATTTGTGTAATCTCTAAAACCTCCTAAATACATTTCAAATGTTTGTTGTCAGTAAAACTTTATATTTTATCTGTTATTTTCTCTACCCTAACTCTATGCAAGTTTGGTCGATTTGACAGACCTTCTAACCACCATAAAAATTAGGAAATCTAAATTACCTTTTTTTTTCTAGAATGACTTCAAATTGTATCATGCAATTACA
>NW_013781044.1:0-682 GCF_000517525.1 Limulus polyphemus
TACTAAGACAGAACAAGTGACAAATGTAGTAATGTTCCACATTTCCGACAGGTGGTGCATGTGCATATAAAAAGATTCAGAAAAAGGAAAATTTTAATAGCACTTTTCTGTAAAGAACTGGTCTGATGGTTTCTTGGTGGTGTCCTACTTAAACTGATAAGTGTAAGGTCGAGTAAACTTAGTTATTGATAAGATATACAGATATGCTCATTTTTAGACAATTTTACTTAGGCGACCTAAGTGGGAACTTCGGCTCACGTTCTTAAGCCTAACCTATTGACTATTCTGCCGTTGAGGATAAAGATTTTTTTTTCGTGTAAGTAATGAACATAAGTGTTAGGATTTTGTTTCTTAACAGATTAATTCAAGTTAGATGACTTAATCATGCATGCTAGAAACTTTCAAAACTGTTTTTTTTGTTAATTTTCGGCGAGAAAATCTAGGTTCGATTCCAGGCGATCTAATTAGACATATGTTTCAAAGGTTACATGAACCGGAACTTCGCAACTTGAAGATGAAGCAGACGATAATGATGTCTCGTGAGAGGGGTGGAGCCATACTGTTCTTGATCGTGTTGCACTCGCGTCCAGACAAGGAAAGTTGAGATTAGGGTATGGTCCTGGATCAGAGAGGCGAGGCATGCTCCGAGATAAGTGAAAAGGTGTGGAACCTATAGAGAAAT
>NW_013781045.1:0-1326 GCF_000517525.1 Limulus polyphemus
GTAATACACTCAATTTCCACAGTCACGCTATAATTCACAACGAACGACTCATGTGTTGGACTCAACTGTCCGTCTCTATCTCTGTCTGCAGTTCAATTACATTATTGCCGTCACTTCTTGGTGGTCTTATATATACAAGAATACAGCATATCTAGTAAACACTCGAGGCTTCAGGAAGGGACATGAACGTTCTTGAAGCGCATAAGGTGTTACTAGAGTCACGTGACCTCTGTTGTCTAACAGTATATTGTTTGTTGAACAATGTTATTCGTCGAAATTGTTAACGTCACCAGACTCCAAGCGCATGACACATACACACATATATCTATAAAAGGGTATACTTTGAAATCTTACTGTACAATGCGGCCTGGCTGTGAAAGTGGGTTTTCTAGGGGTACACCCATCCCCCCCCCACACACCCACAGAAAAAAAACAAAAAAATCAGTATGCTTTGGATCCATATGGTCCTTTTCAGGGCTGGGATCAATGGTGTAGAGCAGAGAAGGGAGATGCAGATCGAGTTCGTCCGTTGTTGTCTAAAATGTTGAGAGTAATCTGATTAAATAATATTGGCTAGCAATTGAAGATAAGGATTTTAATATTTTAACATTAGCAGAGAACTATAATATTACATTTAGCCCGAGACAGCTCTGTAACGCCTGACGCTACGTGGTCATACGACACACAGGTCCCGCCGAAAGAAAGTAAACTTCCGAAAACAACACTCGACTCAGCAAAGGTTTCCTTCTTTATCTTATTCTCCATGTCTCATCTCAGCTATTTTCTCAGCTTGTGAATTCGCCACTAGGAAAATTAACTGTTAAGACCTTCACTCAATTAAGCATTTAATTCATAAAAGCTTCGGCCACTTAATTCTAATTATGTAGTGGGGTGAAGATTCTAACCGCCCCTGGTTATATTTCATTCCCTGAAGGGAATGAAATGTACTTTTAACCTAAATTTCTACCATGCCAAACGAAACGAAACTTACTCTACAGTCGTATCAGAGTTATCACTGTTTTATAAGGTCTATTCATAAAGGTGAACAACCAATACATTGCAAAATAAAATAAGAAACTAAAAAACTCTTTTAGTAAAAAGAATAGTGTCTGTTTGTTTAATGTGTCCAAATACCTCCAGCCAGCAAAACCTGTAGCTAAAAACTTGTTCGTGCATAAGAGCGGACGGTACATCAGGAAACCAGTTTAATTAACAGAAGCCAATGTACCTTAAATCAGAGCAGGAGAAAGACCAAGATTTGAAGCAAATAATTGATTTTCTAAAAGCAAGTGTTTTGAGCCCTGCTTGGGAGAAGTTGTCTAGTCT
>NW_013781046.1:0-839 GCF_000517525.1 Limulus polyphemus
TACCTGTAATAATACACCTTTTAAATAACATTATCTTTAGTAGCTGTCACCTGTCACACCTGTAATAATACACCTTTTAAATAACATTATCTTTAGTAGCTGTCAGCTGTCATACCTGTAATAATACACCTTTTAAATAACATTATCTTCTGTAACTGTTACCTGTCACACCTGTAATAATACACCTTTTAAATAACATTATCTTTAGTAGCTGTCAGCTGTCATACCTGTAATAATACACCTTTTAAATATTATTATCTTTAGTAGCTGTCACCTGTCACACCTGTAATAATACACCTTTTAAATATTATTCTTTAGTAGCTGTCACCTGTCACACCTGTAATAATACACCTTTTAAATATTATTATTGTTTGAAGGTGTCACCAGGCACACACCTGTAACAATACAACTTTCAACCAACCAATATGTTTATATCATCTTAATATTGTAAGTTTACAAAGCTTGAATAACAATTCTATTTACAAAAGTTACACTCTTTTTGTTCAAATAAAAAAATCTAATTGCATATATATTGATATCCATCATAACTTAAACAAGGAGAATAATCTGAACTTACAGATACAGTACTCTCCTTCACGAACAAAAGGAGGTTTACAGCCACAGTGAAAACCATGGTATCCATCGTCCAAACATACAGTATTGCCAGGACAGTCAGGATCTCGCTGACACTTAATTACTGGAACATAAATAAAGCAGGTATTAACAGACTAATCAGGGTCTTAATTATTGACACATTTATAAAATAAGTATAAGGAGATTTACAGCCACAGTGAAAACCATGGTATCCATCGTCCAAACATACAGTATTGCCAGGACAG
>NW_013781047.1:0-820 GCF_000517525.1 Limulus polyphemus
GTTATTTCATTGTAAAATTATTCTTGTCAATTGTGCTCAATTATTTAAATAAACGTTGTTTTTTAGTTTGTTTTTACCAATAATCAAAAGTAGCAATATAAAAACTCAATATCAGTTTGTGTGTATCTTGAAAGTATGTAAAAACAGTGTGTGAAAATCTCTCAAATGATTAGTGAGGTTCGAAAACGAAATACAATTGTATAATTAGTGGTTTTGTTTTTCGGCCTAAATATTCCAGTAATGTCTGAAAGTACCTAGAATGTATGTATGCCCCATGTAATGAAAGAGGAAGCAGGAGTAAACACGTCACTACCCCTAGTGACCACAACCACTGACTTGTCTATATTTATACATCAGTACCACCAGTGGCAACCACCACTGACTGGTCTATATTTATCCATCAGTACCTCTAGTGACTACCACCACTGACTGGTCTGTATTTATCCATCATTACCTCTAGTGACCACCACCACTGACTATTCTATATTTATCCATCAGTACTCCTAGTGGCCACCACCACTGACTGGTATATATATTTATCCACCAATACCCTTAAGGACCACCACCACTGACTGGTCTATATTTATCCATCAGTACCTCTAGTGACCACCACCACTGACTGGTCTGTATTTATCCATCAGTACCTCTAGTGACCACCACCACTGACTATTCTATATTTATCACTAGGAGTACTGATGGCCCACCACCAATGACTAGTCTATATTTATACATCAGTACCCCTAGTGACCTCCATCACTGACTGATCTATATTTATCCATCAGTACCACCAGTGGCAACCACCACTGACTGGTCTATATTT
>NW_013781048.1:0-970 GCF_000517525.1 Limulus polyphemus
CTTCTTTTTATCTCAATTTCTTCCCAGGTTTCAAATCTCTAATACTATATAATTGGTAATTGTTTCCATTAGTACAAAAGGGGGGGGGGATACTTATAATAACTTGTAATTATCAGTTCAAATCTTCAATTGGTTTAAATGATAAATTTCAATTAAAGAGAAATATTAAATTTGGTTTTAAAAGATTAGTTATTAATAATATTAAAATATATTATATTACTTTATAAATTACTAAAAGCTGAGCTTTACAGGTAGTGTTTATAGAGTTTTTCTGTATTTATCAATGTGTTAAAATGATGTTTAAAGATGATTAAAAACTTTTATTTGAGTAGAAACACGGTAAGAGAAATCCCGTGTATTTTCTTGTCATATCAAAATAATTTCACAATACTAATTTTTCTTTATATTGTTGCGTCAGCGAGTCACATGACTACTGTGGCGCCCTCTTGTTTCTAGAACTATCCCGTATCTTGGCGAATGCTCTAGTATTTGCTAGATGGGGTAGGCTGGTATATAAAAGAGGGGAAGGTAATGTGTGTGGGAAGATAGTGAGTAATTGATCTGCGGTCAGAAGTATTATTGACGTTCGTTGTTATAGCGTTTTGTTTTAGCGCGATTGTTGAAGTTGAGTGTATCGGTAAAGTTATATTCGGAAAGAATACACCAGTTTTATTAAGTAAAGACTTGTGTCGCTTAAGTTTCGTCGGAACAAAGTTACGGAAAATCAATTAAAAAACGGAGACGTAACAACTTGGTGTCAGAGAGTGGGATAGAAAAAAAAAGAGAGAAGAAAAATGGAAACGAGAGGCGGAAAATCAAACTACAGCTTAGGAGACTTGATGGCAGCAATACAAAAACAAGAAAAGAAACAAGACGAACGAGAAGAGAAATTACAACAGTTGTTGGAGTTAAAAGAAATAAAACAAGAAGAACGAGAGATTAAACGAGAAGAGAAATTACAACAGTTGTT
>NW_013781049.1:0-681 GCF_000517525.1 Limulus polyphemus
AAATACTGTGTGAAACTAACGGCACAGTAAATTCAATACTGTGTGAAACTAACGGCACAGTAAAGCCCAAAGATGCAGCAGATGCACGATGCATTACAAGATGATGTCTCTAACGATTCTCAAATTACAAATACTATTTCCACAATGAAGAACAAATATAAGAAGGATTTTATAATACCCAGTATGTTACCACCTTAGTATAATACATATAGGTTTCATCACGTCACATTTTCGTTAACATTTAATTTATTTTCATTTTAGTTGTTTCGGGATTCATTCACCGAGATATCTTGAAATAACCCTAAATCAGTTAATGAAATAATCCCCTTTTGACCATCGAAGGCTCAGTACTAAAAGATGCTAGGCTGGCTCGTGTGGCAGTTGTTAAAACAATAAGGATTATGTGTGGGGCAGTTTGTTATTTAAATTTGAAATGTAATTTTATACGGAATTTTGAAATTTTTTTTCATTTATTTTCATCACTACGAATGAGGTAAGTTCAAACTCCTGCTACGCTGGTTCTGTTTTGCTTTGATAATCTATACTTTTCCGGCATTAATCATTGCACATACACACATATATATATGATAAATATGCCCGGAGATTAATTGTATTCATTGTGTCGTTCATCACTGCACTTACATATATATATGTGTGTGTATGTTTTATTATATATATACC
>NW_013781050.1:0-682 GCF_000517525.1 Limulus polyphemus
ATCGCTCAGGGGTGAACTGAGTAGCTCCGTTTTCAGGCTTTAGTATGTTACAATATCGCTCAGGAGTGAACTGAGTAGCTCCGTTTTCAGGCTTTAGTATGTTACAATATCGCTCAGGTATGTATTTAGTAGATTCATTTTTAGTCTTTAGTATGTTACAATATCGCCCAGGGATATATTTAGTAAGTCCATTTTAAGTCTTTAGTATGTTACAATATCGCTCAGGTATGTATTTAGTAGATTCATTTTTAGCCTTTAGTATGTTACAATATCGCTCAGGGGTGAACTGAGTAACTCCGTTTTCAGGCTTTAGTATGTTACAATATCGCCCAGTGATATATTTAGTAAGTCCTTTTTTAGTCTTTAGTATGTTACAATATCGCTCAGGGGTGAACTGAGTAACTCCGTTTTCAGGCTTTAGTATGTTACAATATCGCTCAGGTATGTATTTAGTAGATTCATTTTTAGCTTTTAGTATGTTACAATATCGCTCAGGGGTGAACTGAGTAACTCCGTTTTCAGGCTTTAGTATGTTACAATATCGCCCAGGGATATATTTAGTAAGTCCATTTTTAGTCTTTAGTATGTTACAATATCGCTCAGGGGTGAACTGAGTAACTCCGTTTTCAGGCTTTAGTATGTTACAATATCTCTCAAGGATGTATCTAGTAGGTTCATTTTT
>NW_013781051.1:0-681 GCF_000517525.1 Limulus polyphemus
CAGGAAGGGACGTGAACGTTCGAGAATATGACCTGTTACTAGGGTCACATGACCCCCGCTGTCGTAACACTGCCCCTTCCTTAGTATTGTTCGTCCCGAACAATAGCCACTTATATTAAACCAATAAACAATTAACAATAACTTAATTAAATGTACAGAATTTACAAACACAAAATTAAAATTCAACAAAGTCTTTTAATTTTACGGGACGTAACTTCTTCCATACTGGCCTCCATCTCATTGGCTTCTGCTTCATGTAGGGTTCATCTGCTCCATCAGGAAATGTTCCATTATTGGTAGCAGTCACATCAGTGGTAATAACTTCATTAACGGCTTCACTGTTTTCCTTCTCAAAACCATGTAGAGTTTTTTCTTCGACAGTGGCTTTTTCAGGTGACACGTCTTCAGCAGTGTCATTTCTTCCATTTGTTACGTCTCCGTTTGTTAATTAACTTTCCGTAACTTCGTTCCGACGAAACTTTAGCAACACAAGTCCTTACTTAATAAAACTGGTTTATTATTTCTGAATATAACTTTACGATACACTTGATTTCAACATTCGCGCTAAAACAAACGCTATAACGAA
Source organism: Limulus polyphemus (assembly GCF_000517525.1). Lineage (NCBI taxonomy): Eukaryota > Metazoa > Arthropoda > Merostomata > Xiphosura > Limulidae > Limulus > Limulus polyphemus. Next base: position 587 of record NW_013781051.1, read on the forward strand.
CTTCAACAATACTCTCTGACTGCAGATCAATTACTTACTACCTACACACATTCCCGTCACGTTGTGACCGTCTTATATATACACAAGACTAACAC
>NW_013781052.1:0-683 GCF_000517525.1 Limulus polyphemus
CATAGGGAAAACTGTGTTGTTCAATTGGTTTTTATTAATAAAAATACACAGTTAACCATCCAAACTAGGGTTTTTGTATATTAAAAGGGAGAATTTCTTAAGTAACTATACCAAAAAAAAAAAACACATAAAAATAGTTAGTTGACCTATAAAATATATAAATGTGTTAAATTTACGTTTATTTTATTTCTAATAATAAAAAAAAATGATAAACTCTACAACGTTTGTCAGTTAAATAGTTTAAGAAGTTTAAAATTGCTCGTGGACTATTTTCACTTATCAACTGTGGTAACCGAAAAATTTAATTTGAACAACCACAAGTCCTTTGAATACAATAAGAACATTTTCGAAAAAAACATGTAATGTTTATTTATTGTAATGGAATCCTTCAATTCGTCAGTTTTTGGCCCGGCATGGCCAGGTGGTTAAGGCGCTCGACTCGCAATCTGAGGGTCGCGGGTTCGAATCCCCATCCCACCAAACATGCTCGCCCTTTCAGCCGTGGGGGCGTTATAATGTGACGGTCAATCCCACGATTCGTTGGTAAAAGAGTAGCCCAAGAGTTGGCGGTGGGTGGTGATGACTAGCTGCCTTCCCTCTAGTCTTACACTGCTAAATTAGGAACGGCTAGCGCAGATAGCCCTCGTGTAGCTTTGCGCGAAATTCAAAAAACAAACAAACAA
>NW_013781053.1:0-1927 GCF_000517525.1 Limulus polyphemus
ATAATCTGGGTATCAGAAAATAGTGCAGAGTAGAAAAATACATCATAATCTGGGTATCAGAAAATAGTGCCGAGTATAGAAAAATACATCATAATCTGGGTATCAGAAAACAGTGCAGAGTAGAAAAATACATCATAATCTGGGTATCAGAAAATAGTGCAGTGTAGAAAAATACAATTGGTGACAGTAATATAGAACATATGTCTGTAATCTATTTCTTATATAACTCTGCTTTTTAAAAATGACATTAACTTATTGCTTGGTTTTTGTTGTTTTAATTATTCATTTTCTATCTTAAACATTTTTAAAATAATTGTCTATGGTAATATTTTTAGGTTTGATTGTTAGAAAGGTGAATCTTGGTCATTGTCACCCTTACTTTTGAGGAAATACCCTAGTGCTAGCATCCATAAGTGTGTATGTATATCATACTAAACTAATTTGTATGTATATCAATTGTACAACTGCTCTGTTTTTGTGATTGTAAAGGTGTTTGTGATTTCATTGTTTGAGATATCATTGCATTACGGTATACTTTATTTATTTTTTTCTCTCTCCTGAAAAATGATCAGACATTACAGGTACAAACATTTGGAAAATGTGAGGAATTTTCTGCTGTCCCTGGTTGTGGTCTTCGGTGTAAAATCTCTAATATTGAGCCAATGCTGAAAGCAGCAGAAGAAGCAGAGAAGATGGTTCACATTACAAATGGATCATTGTCACCAGATCAACAATACCAGGTCCGTATAGGAGAAGTGGTAGTGGACCATGGGGGAACTATGATAAGTAACCATAATAGTGCTACAAACTTGGCAAACAGTTTACTCAAAAGTCTGAATAAACCAGGTAAGAATAACTATATATATACAATGTATCTTCATGAAATTTGGAAACTTTTAGAAAACAAGTATTCAATACACAAAAAATCAGATTTTTTTTTAGTTAAATATTTTTACTACAGATTTGTTTGGGAAATTATAGAGTCAAAGTGACTAAGACTCTGACTAGTTTGAGTTCAGAGATATATTTTTGTTAGGATGAAAAATACTTTTTGCATCTTACGGTTTTTATATTTCATTTATGTAACTCTTAAAACCTCCTAAATGAAGGCCAAAAGTTTTCTTTTAAGTAAAAGATGTTATTTTCTCTACCCTAACACTATATGAACTTGGTCGATTTGACAAACCTTGTAATCACCATCAAAAAATATAAAATAAATCTACCCCTTTTTTCACTCTTGAATGATTGCAGATTGTAACAATCAATTATTTATCCTAAACAGCTTTAGGCGTGTAACAGTTTACACCTGTTTTTACTTAATTTTGTTTTATTTCTCTATGAACTATGTTTAACTAATAATCCCATGATACGAGCTGTAACTCACTCAGTGAATAACTTATGGTGTTGAATTATGTAACTGCATGAGTGACTTGCGAGCGTACCTTGTGAAGAAATTTTTTACATTTTAATTACTTTTATAATATTGAATAAAAATATACATGAAAAACAAGAAATTTAATATTTGTGTTTGGCCTGTTGTTTTTTTTTTTGTTGTTGGCCCACCTATAAAACTTAACCCTAGTTCCTTTTAATGATATTACTATCAATTAAAGTAATTTTTATCTATTTGAAATAGGCACATAAGAACACAAAATGATAATACATAAAAAGCAAACAATATCCTATAACTATGATAATTTAACTGGCTTTATAACTAAAACATAAGTGCCTTAACATAATTCCCTATCTGTTTGATCTGAACTCGGTGATAGCAACTTTCAGTCTGTGGATGAGATAACTAAAAGTCGACTGTGTCTTTCTATTGGTCATAAATGATATAATAGCAATCATCAGAGAGAATTTTTGACAATTTGTGAAAGAGAGGATGTAATAGGACAGTGTGGCAAGTAGGTTTTATTTTCTGCCA
>NW_013781054.1:0-680 GCF_000517525.1 Limulus polyphemus
GGGTAGGGAATCTTGACGATGTAAATCTGGTCCTAACGGTGAACTGAAGCATGAAGTTAGAGAATGTTCCTCGCTGGGATTTAGAATCTGGGGTTTGATTCCCCTCGGTCGACACAGCAGATGGTCCAAGTGGCTTTGCTTTGAAAACACACACACCCACACAAATTAAAGAAATTATAACAGAGTTATAACTCTGTCCTAACAAAGTGTTAAACGAACAGTTACACTATTTTCATTTCGTCACATTACGAATCTAGCAAATCGGTCTATTTATTTTTATTCTTTGACGTAAGAAGTCTTGAGGAAGCAAATGTAGCCGAAAGCTAGATAAGACATTGAATTAAATCATGACGTTAAAGAAATTAGAATCGTAATTCAAAATAAATGTTCGCGATTTCTAACGTATTTAACGTGTACTAACAACTTTTAGTGTACTTAATGCGTATTAACAACTTTAATGTAATTAACGTGTATTAACAACTTTTAGTGTAATTAACGTGTATTAACAACTTTTAGTGTACTTAACGTGTACTAACAACTTTTAATGTATTTAACGTGTATTAACAACTTTTAGTGTAATTAACGTGTACTAACAACTTTTAGTGTAATTAACGTGTATTAACAACTTTTAGTGTAATTAACGTGTATTAACAACTTTTAGTGTATTAACGTGTATTAAC
>NW_013781055.1:0-681 GCF_000517525.1 Limulus polyphemus
AGTAATACGTCATCAAAACTATGCGACTAAGGGCAAGCTGTATCTTCTTCAACTACACACTCTTCAAGATTTCTATACAGTTTTTTTACCATTTTTAAAAAGAAGACAAAAATATAAAGTTTCAAACTTCCATCTTGTTATCAACATAGAGTAAAAATAATCTTAAGGTCTCAAGTAAAAACAAAATAGTTCGTTGCAGATTTTATTTACTAGGAAAGGTTATAGGTCAGATAAAACGTCAGCCCTTACCATCAACCTATTATGGTGAGCTGAGTTTGTTTGCTTGTTTGCACATTTTTGAGTAAAGCTACACAAGGGCTATCTGACCATAGCCGTCCCTGATATTGAAATGATACATAGGAGCGTAGGCAGTTAGTTAACAGCACCTACTCCCCTGGCTACTCTTACCTGACAGAATTTACCTTTATTCTTATGGTGCACCCACAACCCCGAGGTGCATATCGCGTTTTTGTGGCAACGGAACACGAACTGTGAACTCCCGGATTCACATTCCGGGCACGCTAACCAACAAAAGCCGCCAGAAGGATTTACTTACTAGTTGACAGAAGAATTTACTAACTGGTCGCCAGATGAATTCACTTGCTTGTTTTCAGATGATCGTATCTATTAGTCGCCAGATGAATTCACTTGCTAGTTTTCAGATAAACGTATCTACTAGTC
>NW_013781056.1:0-1222 GCF_000517525.1 Limulus polyphemus
GTATTACAAAATTGTATCGAGGAAGAATAAACTAGTTTTAATTGAGAAAGGACTTGTATCGCTGAAGTTCCTCGGAAAGAATTTATACCAGAAATTAACAAACGGGCAAATACGTAACACCAATTTTGAATCACGAAGATAATAGCATCTGTCGAAATAAATATGGTATAGAAATTACACCATTACGAGAACTTACCATGTTACACCAACGATAATAATAAACATACGTTTTCTGAGAAACCAACTGGGATATTGCCTCAAAGCCTGCCATAAAAATAGTTGTTGTGTGAACTCATGATTGGCCGAATTAAAGTTAGGTTTTCTCTTCCTTGTGATAAAATATGAAAAAAAAGTACAACTATATGTACTCATTCTAACCTCGAATGCGCTACAATATATTAACAATTACGAATAAGAAACAATAACGTGAAATAACAATGTCCATTTAATCAGTGACATCGAACAATAATAACAACAATGTGCTACTGAACACTAGTATCAACATTAACAACGTGATATCGAACAATAATAACAACAATGTGCTACTGAACACTAGTATCAACATTAACAACGAGACATCGAACAATAATAACAACAATGTTCTACTGAACACTAGTATCAACATTAACAACGAGACATCGAACAATAATAACAACAATGTGCTACTGGACACTAGTATCAATATTAACAACGTGACATCGAACAATAATAACAACAATGTTCTACTGAACACTATTGTTCGATGTAACGTTGTTAATGTTGATACCCGTACGATAATAACAACAATGTGCTGCTGGACACTAGTATCAACATTGACAACGTGACATCGTACAATAATAACAACAATGTGCTACTGGACACTAGTATCAACATTGACAACGTGACATCGAACAATAATAACAACAATGTTCTACTGAACACTAGTATCAACATTAACAACGTGACATCGTACAATAATAACAACAATGTGCTACTGAACACTAGTATCAACATTAACAACGTGACATCGAACAATAATAACAACAATGTTCTACTGAACACTACTATCAACATTAACAACGTGACATCGAACAACAATAACAACAATGTGCTGCTGGACACTAGTATCAACATTAGCAACGTGACATCGAACAACAATGTGCTACTAAACACTAGTATCAACATTAACAACGTGACATCGAACAACAATGTGCTACTAAACACTAGTATCAACATTAACAAC
>NW_013781057.1:0-1138 GCF_000517525.1 Limulus polyphemus
GGGTTCCTCGTCATCGAATTTGTCTTGTCTCTTGTTAAGTAACTTACCATTATGTGTAAAACTGTTTGTCTCTTGTTAAGTAACTTACCATTATGTGTAAAACTGTTTTGTCTCTTGTTAAGTAACTTAACATTCTGTGTAAAACTGTTTTGTCTCTTGTTAAATAATTTAACATTCTGTGTAAAACTGTCTTGTCTCTTTTTAAGTAACTTACCATTATGTGTAAACCTGTCTTGTCTCTTTTTAAGTAACTTAACATTATGTGTAAAACTGTCTTGTCTCTTGTTAAGTAACCTAACGTTCTTTATAAAACTGTTTTGTCTCTTGTTAATTAACTTAACATTATGTGTAAGACTGTTTTGTCTCTTGTTAATTAACTTAACATTCTTTGTACAACTGTTTTGTCTCTTGTTAAGTAACTTAACATTCTTTATAAAACTGTTTTTTTGTCATACAACAACTCACACATTTGTTTAAACGTTTTGTCTCTTGTTAAGTAATTTAATATTCTTGTTAAACTGTCTTGTCTCTTTTTAAGTAATTTAACATTCTTGTTAAACTGTCTTGTCACTTTTTAAGTAACTTACCATTATGTGTAAACCTGTCTTGTCTCTTTTTAAGTAACTTACCATTCTGTGTAAAACTGTTTTGTCTCTTGTTAAGTAACTTAACATTCTTTATAAAACTGTTTTGTCTCTTGTTAATTAACTTAACATTATGTGTAAACCTGTTTTGTCTCTTGTTAATTAACTTAACATTCTTTATAAAACTGTTTTGTCTCTTGTTAATTAACTTAACATTCTTTATAAAACTGTTTTGTCTCTTGTTAATTAACTTAACATTCTTTATAAAACTGTTTTGTCTCCTGTTAATTAACTTAACATTCTGTGTACAAGCGTTTTGTCTCTTGTTAATTAACTTAACATTCTTTATAAAACTGTTTTGTCTCTTGTTAATTAACTTAACATTCTGTGTAAAAGCGTTTTGTCTCTTGTTAAGTAACTTAAAATTTTATGTAAAACTGTTTTGTCTCTTGTTAATTAACTTAACATTCTTTATAAAACTGTTTTGTCTCTTGTTAATTAACTTAACATTCTTTATAAAACTGTTTTGTCTCCTGTTAATTAACTTAACATTC
>NW_013781058.1:0-3687 GCF_000517525.1 Limulus polyphemus
TTAACTTAAGAAATGTAAGAAGTTTATTTCATGTAAGCGCTAAAATAATTAACACTGACTACTAACAATAATGTACAGGATCTCGTGGGTTATATTCGATAATAAAAAGCAAGAATTTTGATGACTTTGAGTAAAAGTAAGATAAGATACTTGAAAGTTGAAAGGATTTGATCATTTATTGCGTGACTTGCCTTTTAAATACGCAAACTAAATATTATAGCATATATAAGTTTGGAAGTGTATTATATGAACTATATGGGGTGTAGTCATCAGTCGCAAAGTTCGGTATTTGTATCACCAAACACAACCAATGAACACGAAATAAATAAAACTTTACACATAAAGAAAAATATACCTCGTCTATACTCTAGTGATAACTATATCTAGATTTCCAGCTGAGTAATAACTAGACCACTCTCATAAACGTTTGTACAAGAATAATTGAATTCAAGAACTAAAGAAAAATGTTCTTCAATTGGAAGAATTAAAAATTATGTATTAAACAATAATTTAGACTTTGAACTTAATATGTATATATACTTTCAAGATTAAAACTGACAGTGAGAGTAACCACCGAGTAATGACGTTTTTCATATTTTCAATATACTGTAACTTGCGTCGTTATGTTCTTCTCCAGTTTTTTAGTTCTAGAAATAAAATAGTTAAATAATAATACTTTTCAAATGAATGGAAGGTCAAATTAAATATTACAGTCAGATAATAGTCTTAAGAAAATATGAAACATCTCTTTATAGAAATGTAAGTTACTGCTATAGAGGTGAGTACAGTTGTTTTGGCTATATCTGTTGTTTTGGTCATCCTGCAAAAGTATCAATCACTCCATAAGTGATTATAGTAGCTACCAGGCTGTGTTGTATACTCCAGTACGTCATTGCTATTCCAAAGCTAACAGAATAAAATGTTTGTTGTTTTATAACATGAATAAATACGCCACCATCTTCTGAAACGACAGCTACACACCCAATATATTTTATGTTAATTTGAGTGTAACGTTTGTAACTTTCAGAGTTCTCACTTTATCGTTACGTGGAATGGACTTGGAATTATATTTTCCAGAATAATAAAAAACGACATACCTAAGGACTGAAAAAATTACAACACCTTTATACAAGGAAAGTGAAGATAATGGTGCGACATAGGAATATCAACTATGTTGGTACTGTATAAAAAGGTTAAATATGTTTATCCTGTAGGTGGAGAACTAATATGACTGTACTCTATAGATAAAGGAACTACGATAGTTATGGTGTTTGAAAAGTAAATCTATGATAATGCTACTGTGTTGGTAGAACAAAGATCAAAGTGATATAATGGAACAGTAGAGATGGTAATTTTGCCATTTCAGTTATTATATTTTTTTCGAAATCTCGCTGGTTGTTTTTATTATATTTTGCTTCTTTCTTCTCATAGTGTTTATATTTATTCACATACCGTTTGATGATTTATCTCGAGTATTTCCAAGGTTCCGTTCAGGATGATGTGAAAGTTATTTAAACTCTTTGAAGATTACCTAATTTTTGAAATGTGATAATTTGGAAACCAATTCAATGCTACATGATCAGGATGAAGTTCGAACTTTTGTCTATACAACTGCTAATGGTAATTACTAATGTATCATGAAAGATTTAGTAGATTTTTTCAAGATATACAACATCTCCTTTCTGCAGCAAAGGGAGTAAATAAAGATCCATCTTAGATTGAACCTATTCATTATTGGCTAATACCGAAGAAATACGGTGAGGTAAGAGTGTTTCATGGACAATGTTGTTACTAAAACCATTCTCTAGCATAGCTCATCATCTATATAGATTATTTCCAAAATCCAACTAGGTTCGTTAGAGTGCTGATCGAGAACCAGCAATAATAAACAAGAGAAAGAAAAGATAACAGTTTTACCACAAATAGTATGTGACTGTCTCCTATACCGTGGCATTGGATAGATAAGATTGATACTGGAAATGTAGCCCAACATTTATAACAGGCTAAGTTCTTCAACGAGCTAGAAATTTTGAAGAAATAAGTAGTTATAGAAACAAGTACTACTTCCTAGTCATCATTTATTGTACTTGTGAAGAAAAAGAAACTTTGAACCTTAAGGTTTTGAATTGACTACCAGGAGATGAATCAAGTCAGAAAAAAGGATGTCTACCCTTTGGTTTTCAACATTGGATAAAAAGAATGGATATTGGAAAATGCAAATCAACGAAGCATGTAGAGAGAAAATAGCCATTGCTGTAAAATAATGGATTGTGGCAATTTGTTGTGTTACCATTTAGAATAAGTAATGTGTCTGGTACATCATTTCGACTAACTGAATGTGGTCTCTCCTTTCTACCATGGAACATCATACTCATATACTTGGATAACATAATCATACATGGGAAAAACTTGATAATGTTTATGAAAGTTCTGGATTGTTTGAGGAAAGAGAACATTAAAATGAATCCCAATAAATGTGAATTGTTCTCTCAGTAAACGAGTTTACGAGAACATACTGCTAGCAGAGATATTTATTTGTTTGTCCTAAGTCATAAGGCCTGCTGGAGAAGGTATCTTGATCTTCTATGAGAAAGTCACGTCACATATGGCATTTATCAACTGGAATACCTCTACAGCTCTGGTCATATGGCTCTTATAAGTAATGTGGTAAGCTGTGATTTGCACCTCAGAATTCCTATATTTTACCTCAAAAGTGACTACAGTAGATATTCTAAAACATCATCACTATTGTTGTTCCTTTACCTATACAGTACAGTCATATTTGTTCTCCACTTACAGCATCGACATCTTTAATCTTGTTATACAGTAATAACATCGTTCTTTTCCTTGCATGTTACTTCTTCAACATTGAAACATATGAAACTATACATATCCAATGACGCCAAGTCGGATGGGTCGAAATTTATGGTTTCTTGTGGCTCAAATTATGACATTTATATTTTTTGAGTCCATGCAGAGTTTAGGTCTATCTGCTAGGCCTACCATGACTATAACCAGAGCCTTGTTTGTCACTTCACTTTCGGGGATCTTGACAGGCTTTCACGATTACCGAAACAGATACCAGGCCAAAAACAATTCTCCACCATACTTTACCTTATCAGATTAAATTCCATACTCTCAATAACTTTCCTCTCTTGCGTCGTGACGCCATCTTGAAAGTTGAAGTTTACTCGCATGTCTATTATGTTTTCATTAAAATAATCCCATAGCTTGTTTGTAATTATGCACAAAGCTACACAATGGGCTATCTGTGCTCTTCCAACAACGGGTATCAAAACCCGGTTTCTAGCGTAGTAAGTCCGCAGACATACCGCTGTGCCACTGGGGGGCAATCCCATAACTACCACCTTTGTTGTTAAGTGTTCTGTAATTAAGCGGGTTCTTTTGTATTATTTGTTAAGATAATGCCAATTTCAAACCATGTAATGATAACAATTAATATATTTCTTCAACAAACTTTACTACAGCTATGTTTGTAACGGTCTAAAATGAAAACGCCGCGATAATCAGGGTTCAACAACAAAAACATAATTTATTCCCAATAACAACACTTAGAAATAAATTCAACACAGTTAATAAACAAATGCCTAACAAGGACTTCACAACAATATTAATAAACAACCAAGGTCGAGAAAAAAAGAAAACGAATTTAATAAAATTTGACAA
>NW_013781059.1:0-681 GCF_000517525.1 Limulus polyphemus
GAACAATAGTCACATACAATAAACCAAATACAATTAACAATAACTTAATTAAATGTACAGAATTACAAACAAAATTACAATTCAACAAAGTCTCTTAATTTTACGGGATGTATCTTCTTTCGTACTGGTCTCCGTCTCGTTGGCTTCTGCTTCACGTGGGGTTCATCTGCATCATCAGGAATGTCCTATCATCAGTAACAGTCACATCAATGGTAGTAACTTCATCAAGAGCTTCACTGTTTCCCTTCTCAAAACTGAGTAGAGTTTCTTCTTCGACAGTGGCTTTTTTCAGGTGACACGTCTTCAGCAGCGTCATTTATTCTGTTGTCCACTTCGTCCCAACTGAAATGTTCTGGACTGTGATAATGCCAAAGCCTGTTGGCATGCACCACTTTTGGCTTACCTCGCCGACCACATTTTACCCGGAAAGTCACGTCTGAGAGACGATCCACTATATCATATGGGCCTTCCCATGGAGAAGACAACTTAGGAGACTTCCCTTTGGTCTTCCTGGGATTATACAACCACACTTTGTCTCCTGGTTCAAAGCTGACTTCAGTAGATCTCTTATCATAAGCTAACTTCATCGAATCAGCAGACGTTTTCAAGTTTGAACGCACTTGATGGTGAATATCATCCATCCTTTCCGATAACACTTCCACAAACACTTCCAGAAACAAT
>NW_013781060.1:0-681 GCF_000517525.1 Limulus polyphemus
AGACTGATATACAGCTTAGTTACTAAGCTTGATAAATTATAGTGTAATTCTATGGTACCGATAAAGTAATTTATGATTTTTTGGTTATTCAACTGTGTACATATATATATAAAACCTAAAAAAATTATTTAATTTCATATCCTCAACGTGCAAAATTTTAAAAGGCTTAGCAACCTACATCAAGCAGCAATCTAGTACAAAGGTCGTAACTAGAAGAGATAACTGTTTGCCTTACTTCCGTTACGTATCTGTTCGTTTGTCAATTTCCGGTATATGCTTGTTTGAAGTTAAGCACGAAGCTACACAAAGGGCTATCCGTGCTCTACCCACCACGGGTATCGAAACCCGGTTTCTAGCATTGTAAGTCCGCAGATATACCGCTGTGCCACTGGGGGGCCAATTTCCGGTATAAATTCTTTGAGGAACTTCAGCAATACAAGTCCTTTCTTAATTAAAACTAGTTTATTCTTTCTCGATACAACTTTGTAATACACAGAATTTCCACAGTCACTTTAAACTTAACAACCTTTATAACACACACTATAAATCACAGTTATTCACACACTTTACTTACAGTGCCTACTGTTCGCTTGACTCAATTATCTATCTCTTCGATTCTGCTGGTTTTTCTCGCCAGGCTTGTATACTAAAAAAGAGGGTGTCTAGCAACAGTCGGACATT
>NW_013781061.1:0-682 GCF_000517525.1 Limulus polyphemus
AGTTACTCGGCCTACTGTATAAGATATTACCTAATCAAGAGTAAAACTGATTTACTCGAGGCTATTGTATAAGTTATTATCTAATCAAGAGTAAAGCTGAGTTACTCGGGGCTACTGTATAAGATATTACCTAATCAAGAGTAACACTGTGTTACTTGGGGGCTACTGAATAAGATATTACCTAATCAGAGTAAAGCTGAGTTACTCGGCGGCTACTGTATAAGATATTACCTAATCAAGAGTAAACCTGAGTTACTCTGGGGTTACTGTATAATATATTACCTAATCAAGAGTAAAGCTGAGTTACTCGGGGTTACTGAATAAGATATTACCTAATCAAGAGTAACGCTGAGTTACTAAGAAGCTAATGTATAAGATATTACCTAATCAAGAGTAAACCTAAGTTTCTCGGGGTTACTCTAAAAGATATTACCTAATCAAGAATAAAACTTAGTTACTCGGGGGCTAGTGTATAAGATATTACCTAACGAAAAGTAAAGCTGAGTTACTCGGGGGCTACTGTATAAGATATTACCTAATGAAGAGTAAAACTGAGTGACTCGAGGCTATTGTATAAGCTATTATCTAATCAAGAGTAAAGCTGAGTTACTCGGGGCTACTGTATAAGATATTACCTAATCAAGAGTAAAACTGAATTACTTGGGGGCTACTGAATAAGATA
>NW_013781062.1:0-1201 GCF_000517525.1 Limulus polyphemus
GATCGTGTTTAATGTATTGGTTTAGATTGCGTTTAATATATTGGTTTGGATCGTGTTTAATGTACTGGTTTAGATCGTGTTTAGTGTACTGCCTTGGATCGTGTTTAATATATTGGTTTAAATCGTGTTTAGTTTACTGGCTTAGATTATGTTTAATATATTGGTTTAGATTGTGTTTAATATATTAACTTAGATCGTGTGTAGTGTACTGCCTTGGATCGTGTTTAGTGTACTGTCTTGGATCGTGTATAATATACTGGTTTAGATCGTGTGTAATGTAGTGGCTTAGATCGTGTTTAGTTTACTGGTTTGGATTATGTATAATATACTGGTTTAGATTATGTTTAATATATTGATTTAGATCGTGTTTAGTTTACTGGTTTGGACCGTGTATAATATACTGGTTTAGATTATGTTTAATATATGGATTTAGATCGTGTTTAGTGTACTGGTTTAGATTTTGTTTAGTGTATTAGTTTAGATCATGTTAAGTGTACAAGTTCAGATAGTGTTTAGTGAACTGGTTTATGTAATGAATAAAAACATTTGACATTTTATTTGTTTGTTTGAAGTTAAGCACAAAGCAACAGAATAGAATATCTGTGCTCTGACCACCACGGGTATCGCAACCCGCTTTCTAGCGTTGTAAGTCCGCAGACTTACCGCTGTGCTACTGGGGGGCTTGATCTTTTGAATCAAACCAAAGGAATTTAAAATGTAATATTCTGTATACCTAAAACCTAACACTAAAATTTATATAATAACAGTTAGTGAATCAAACACGGAATATTTATATTATATACTACTAACTAGAAACCAAGATTGTTGTTATATCATACTGAGAATAATGTACATGTGGTTTAACTGGAAGTAAAATCAACCATTTCCAAGAAATAACAAATCATGTTTTTAATCTTTGATATGGATAATGTTGAACACCCAGATAATAAAAGTTTCAACAATAGGTGGCTCCACTATCACAGACTCGAGTTTGTTTTTCAAGGACAATCGTCCATTGGAACTGTACCAGGGAACCTTCTAGATATATGGTTGCTGTGGTTCCAGTTTCTTTGGCCATCTTTCTCACAGCCAATGTTTTCAACGTATGTTTGGAAGCTTTGGAATCTAATTATCTTTAATTCACGAATGAGGGCGCTGCTCTAGATTGTATTGGAATGTTGTTAATTCACGAATGAGGGCG
>NW_013781063.1:0-721 GCF_000517525.1 Limulus polyphemus
TTTACGCTGTATGTAGTGCATTACTAAGTGTCTGTAGTTGTTAGATTTACGCTGTATCTAGTGCATTACTAAGTGTCTGTAGTTGTTAGATTTACGCTGTATGTAGTGCATTACTAAGTGTCTGTAGTTGTTTGATTTACGCTGTATTATTGTTTGTAGTATACTAGACTAAAGGTATTTTTTATTTCAAAAATATTCCAGCAACTCGACACGTCGAAACACACGGTAGTGTGTCTTGCGGCAACAACAACAACAACATGCAGAAGACACTGTGTGTTATTAACAGGGGTGATAGATTAGCAATTTTCCACCTTCTGTAGCTCAATTTTAACGAAAATTTTTGTGCAAACCTACGCAAAAAAAATCATGTGAGCTATAAGTTTAACATTTTTACTAGAGCTTCACTTTTAGAAGAGTAAAACCGGACCGTTTTTAGTTTTTTGTCATTCGGATTAAAGGTTGTAAGCACGTGCAGATACATAAGTATTGGTTAGGCCAAGCAAATTAGATTAGCAGTTTCTAGCTCAAGTTTTTAAAATAATCATACTGGTGGGCGGACGGTTATTACTGATTGCCAACTTTTCAGCACAAGTTTACTAAATTTTATTACATTATTGTAATTAAAGAGCGTTTAGCGTCACGCGATATTAACTTAGCAATTAGCATAAATGATGATGCTTGATATGGCTGTACAGATTACATGGGGGTGATGACAAGAAAC
>NW_013781064.1:0-1198 GCF_000517525.1 Limulus polyphemus
AATATATATATATACAAGTTTCTTATTTTTTATTTCTTTTGAGAAATTGTAACACTTTCGAAAATTACAAAGAAGCTTATTACCTACTAACACCACCCATATATTGAAAATATATAAAAAGTTACTGTAAAAATATTAACCAAATTGTGAGAAATAATGTATACTATCATACATGTAGAAAAAATTAAACAAAGCATTTAAAAACTTTAATAACCAAAGTAATTCCAAAATCCTGTGTAAAGAATAATACAAAGAATACTAAAAAGTTATTTTACAAAGATCGTTATGGTGTGAATGCCTTTTACAAGCTGACGAAATGTGATTACAATTATACTTATCATAAGACATTAGTATTAGGCCTAATACATTTTTAGTTACAACATTCTTTATCTTGTCCCTTAAGGATTTTGAAGAATTAGAAGAGTGTATAATAATAGTATCCTAATCATGTTATATTTGTCATAGCCCTTGCCAACATTGCTTTCACTCAATCCAGATACAACAAACACAGTAGTGGTTAGAACACTATTTATATAAGCTATTTGATACAACAGTTGTTATGGTGTGTATGCTTTCTACAAGCTGGTGAAGCATGATTACAATTATACAAAGAATTATCAAGAACAAATATGTAATGTAGTGAAAATGTCAACAACTGGTAAAAAAAAATCTAATGAATATTAATAAAAGAATATTGCTGATAATAGATAATATTATAAGATAAATAATATCAATAAAAGTTTGTTTGTTTGTTGTTGTTAAGTGCAAAGCTACAGAATGTGTTATCTGTGCTGTGCCCACCACAAGTATCGAAACCAGATTTTTAGTGGTATGATCCCATAAGACTTACCGCTGATCCATTGGGGGTCATTAATAAAAGAGAACTATACACGATATAATAATGGTTATTACAAGTAATAATAATAACTTATTAACAATTCCTACCAAAGAAAACTATAAACATGCTATACTACTCTCTGGTGATGGTTTTTACTTAATGTGCAAGTTAATTAAATATTTATGCAATACCATAATGGCGGTAAATATCTTCCATATTCAAGACCCTTTTAAGAAATAAAAAGAAAATTATTCACGTGTATTAAGTACCTTTATTTTATACCTTATCCTTGGTATAAAAATCTTGGTAAGTTACTTTTACTTTTAGAAATCTTGGTAATTTTTGTACACAATACTTTTC
>NW_013781065.1:0-1246 GCF_000517525.1 Limulus polyphemus
AGTAATTTCGTATTTATTCAACACATATATATAGAAACAAGTATGTAATTGACGGCTACGTTTTTACACTTCTCTGTCTACCCTAGAGTTGCGTTCTACTATATTTCATTTCGAATAAGTAGTATATTTTAACGTCATCTTTAGTCTTCCTTTCATACCTATAATTCTATAATATAGAAGAATTGTAGCAAAGTAATGGCAGCGCTTTTAACACCGAATATTAGATACACATTTTACTGATATAATTCTATGGTTGATTACATAAATTCTTTATAATATAGATTATCATATGTTTAATGTTTTTATACGCATGTTAAAAATATAAAGTACTAACATTATTCGTATATAAAAGTTAGCAGAATGGAAGTTCGACCCTTCATATCAGTTGGTGGATGTTTCCTGATTTATCTGGCAATAGGTACAGTACTAACGTTTGGAAACCTCACTCCTTACTTAACTTCTTACCTGAGACAAAAAGTCAAGAAGGACATAACATATGAAGAAACTAGCTGGATATTCTATGCATTTATCTCTACATGTTCACTGCTTTATTTTGGAAGTAAACTAGGTAGTTTTATTGGACGTCGTTGGAGCATGATTATTGGCTCTTGTATTTTTAGGTGAGATGTACACTTATATATGTATTTCATAATAATAACTGATAAAAACAATTTTATACACGGATGTAAGTAATAATAATATAAAATGAAAATACATCTGTAAATAACCAAAGTCACAGTAATGTTTATATTAACATAGAGAATTCATTTGAGATTTAATTGGAAAAAAATGAGACGTTTTTACTGAAGTCCAAAGATCGCTACAAGCTGTTGGGGATTTATGAAGTTACAATTCAAAAACACGTTGTCATTGTATATTTAGTTTATGTATCTTAGCGTCTGGGTACATAAATATAATCATATACGCCCCTCTTTATGTAGTTTATGCATGTTAGTGTCCGTGTGTGTATGAAAATATAATGCTATACGCCCATTTTTATGTATGATGAGAGATAATAAATTCTAATTTTGTTATGGTTTTGTTAACCATTTAGTTCAACTATCAAGGTTTACTTATATCAAATTGTTAATTCAACTTCTGACAAAAACATTTAGGATTTCAGTATGTGTGTATTGTGAAACTGAAACGAGCTACCTCTAGTGGTAACGTACAGATATTAATGTTGCGAAAGATTATGTAAATTAGCTGGCCACATGAGATGTAACCTTGTAATCTAACGACTAAA
>NW_013781066.1:0-681 GCF_000517525.1 Limulus polyphemus
GTTAATTAAAGTGAACAAACTGGAAACGATATAAACACTTCAAAAATGACCTAGATATACATATTTCTGAAAACGACATTCCAAATGCACCAACAAAGATTTAGACTCTGAGAACATTCTTAAACGATAATTAAATATAAAGAACACACCATGTGTGATTGGAAAGTTGCAAAATCAAGGTAATGTTGATTATCACGTTAAACATACAATATTTTGAAACGATAACTAGTCTCTGCATTTTCTAAATATTCAAATCCCCTTTACACTTTTAAATGAATTTATAGAAACAAAATCAGAAAAGGCTGGCGGGAATATTGTATTAGAAATACATTTAAAATAGTTCTTAGGGAGTTTGATATCGTTAGGTGTTAACCATAACAAATCTTGTTGTACTAAATCGCTTATGTAAATAATGTTCAGAACATTCTGAAATGAGTAACAAAACGCTTGAATCTAAAGATAAGTATAAAAAATATAGTTTGCTGTAGGAAATCTTCTAACTCAAGTAACTAGGATTAAGATTTAAATACACTAATAACAGTAAATACCAAAGAAAACCATGCTATATCATACTTACAGAAAATGCATTAAACAGGATACGAAAGGAAGAAGTATTACGCAAACCTATATATATGAATAGAAACATGTTAAAAACGGTAATTAAAGTGAACGAACTGGAAA